>NC_134697.1:101737575-101913519 GCF_050947455.1 Rhinoderma darwinii | reverse complement strand
CGTCCTCACTAATACTACCAGACGTAATAATACTATACCAGCGTCCTCACTAATACCACCAGACGTAATAATACTATACCAGCGTCCTCACTAATACCACCAGACGTAATAATACTATACCAGCGTCCTCACTAATACTACCAGACATAATAATACTATACAAGAGCCCTCACTAATACTACCAGACGTAATAATACTATACCAGCGTCCTCACTAATACTACCAGACGTAATAATACTATACCAGCGTCCTCACTAATACTACCAGATGTAATAATACTATACAAGAGCCCTCACTAATACTACCAGACGTAATAATACTATACCAGCGTCCTCACTAATACTACCAGACGTAATAATACTATACCAGCGCCCTCACTAATACTACCAGACGTAATAATACTATACAAGAGCCCTCACTAATACCACCAGACGTAATAATACTATACAAGAGCCCTCACTAATACTACCAGACGTAATAATACTATACCAGTGTCCTCACTAATACTACCAGACGTAATAATACTATACCAGAGCCCTCACTAATACCACCAGACGTAATAATACTATACAAGAGCCCTCACTAATACTACCAGATGTAATAATACTATACCAGCGTCCTCACTAATACTACCAGACGTAATAATACTATACAAGAGCCCTCACTAATACTACCAGACGTAATAATACTATACCAGCGTCCTCACTAATACTACCAGACGTAATAATACTATACCAGAGCCCTCACTAATACTACCAGACGTAATAATACTATACCAGCGTCCTCACTAATACTACCAGACGTAATAATACTATACAAGAGCCCTCACTAATACTACCAGACGTAATAATACTATACCAGCGTCCTCACTAATACTACCAGACGTAATAATACTATACAAGAGCCCTCACTAATACTACCAGACGTAATAATACTATACCAGCGTCCTCACTAATACTACCAGACGTAATAATACTATACAAGAGCCCTCACTAATACTACCAGACGTAATAATACTATACCAGCGTCCTCACTAATACTACCAGACGTAATAATACTATACAAGAGCCCTCACTAATACTACCAGACGTAATAATACTATACCAGAGCCCTCACTAATACTACCAGACGTAATAATACTATACCAGCGCCCTCACTAATACTACCAGACGTAATAATACTATACAAGAGCCCTCACTAATACTACCAGACGTAATAATACTATACCAGCGTCCTCACTAATACTACCAGACGTAATAATACTATACAAGAGCCCTCACTAATACTACCAGACGTAATAATACTATACAAGAGCCCTCACTAATACTACCAGACGTAATAATACTATACCAGCGTCCTCACTAATACTACCAGACGTAATAATACTATACCAGAGCCCTCACTAATACTACCAGACGTAATAATACTATACAAGAGCCCTCACTAATACTACCAGACGTAATAATACTATACCAGCGTCCTCACTAATACTACCAGACGTAATAATACTATACCAGCGTCCTCACTAATACTACCAGACGTAATAATACTATACCAGAGCCCTCACTAATACTACCAGACGTAATAATACTATACCAGAGTCCTCACTAATACTACCAGACGTAATAATACTATACAAGAGCCCTCACTAATACTACCAGACGTAATAATACTATACAAGAGCCCTCACTAATACTACCAGACGTAATAATACTATACCAGCGCCCTCACTAATACTACCAGACGTAATAATACTATACAAGAGCCCTCACTAATACTACCAGACGTAATAATACTATACCAGCGTCCTCACTAATACTACCAGACGTAATAATACTATACAAGAGCCCTCACTAATACCACCAGACGTAATAATACTATACCAGCGTCCTCACTAATACTACCAGACGTAATAATACTATACCAGAGCCCTCACTAATACTACCAGACGTAATAATACTATACAAGAGCCCTCACTAATACTACCAGACGTAATAATACTATACCAGCGTCCTCACTAATACTACCAGACGTAATAATACTATACCAGCGTCCTCACTAATACTACCAGACGTAATAATACTATACCAGCGTCCTCACTAATACTACCAGATGTAATAATACTATACCAGAGCCCTCACTAATACTACCAGACGTAATAATACTATACCAGAGTCCTCACTAATACTACCAGACGTAATAATACTATACCAGCGTCCTCACTAATACTACCAGACGTAATAATACTATACAAGAGCCCTCACTAATACTACCAGACGTAATAATACTATACCAGAGCCCTCACTAATACTACCAGACGTAATAATACTATACCAGCGTCCTCACTAATACTACCAGATGTAATAATACTATACCAGCGTCCTCACTAATACTACCAGACGTAATAATACTATACCAGCGTCCTCACTAATACTACCAGACGTAATAATACTATACCAGCGTCCTCACTAATACTACCAGCCGTAATAATACTATACAAGAGCCCTCACTAATACTACCAGACGTAATAATACTATACCAGAGCCCTCACTAATACTACCAGACGTAATAATACTATACCAGAGTCCTCACTAATACTACCAGACGTAATAATACTATACCAGCGTCCTCACTAATACTACCAGACGTAATAATACTATACAAGAGCCCTCACTAATACTACCAGACGTAATAATACTATACCAGCGTCCTCACTAATACTACCAGACGTAATAATACTATACAAGAGCCCTCACTAATACTACCAGACGTAATAATACTATACCAGCGTCCTCACTAATACTACCAGACGTAATAATACTATACAAGAGCCCTCACTAATACTACCAGACGTAATAATACTATACCAGCGTCCTCACTAATACTACCAGACGTAATAATACTATACAAGAGCCCTCACTAATACTACCAGACGTAATAATACTATACCAGCGTCCTCACTAATACTACCAGACGTAATAATACTATACCAGCGTCCTCACTAATACTACCAGACGTAATAATACTATACCAGCGTCCTCACTAATACTACCAGATGTAATAATACCTAACAAGAGCCCTCACTAATACTACCAGATGTAATAATACTATACCAGAGCCCTCACTAATACTACCAGACGTAATAATACTATACAAGAGCCCTCACTAATACTACCAGATGTAATAATACTATACAAGAGCCCTCACTAATACTACCAGATGTAATAATACTATACCAGAGCCCTCACTAATACTACCAGACGTAATAATACTATACAAGAGCCCTCACTAATACTACCAGACGTAATAATACTATACCAGAGCCCTCACTAATACTACCAGACGTAATAATACTATACCAGCGCCCTCACTAATACTACCAGACGTAATAATACTATACCAGCGTCCTCACTAATACTACCAGATGTAATAATACTATACCAGCGTCCTCACTAATACTACCAGATGTAATAATACTATACAAGAGCCCTCACTAATACTACCAGACGTAATAATACTATACCAGCGTCCTCACTAATACTACCAGACGTAATAATACTATACAAGAGCCCTCACTAATACTACCAGACGTAATAATACTATACCAGCGTCCTCACTAATACTACCAGACGTAATAATACTATACAAGAGCCCTCACTAATACTACCAGACGTAATAATACTATACCAGCGTCCTCACTAATACTACCAGACGTAATAATACTATACAAGAGCCCTCACTAATACTACCAGACGTAATAATACTATACAAGAGCCCTCACTAATACTACCAGACGTAATAATACTATACCAGCGTCCTCACTAATACTACCAGACGTAATAATACTATACAAGAGCCCTCACTAATACTACCAGACGTAATAATACTATACCAGCGCCCTCACTAATACTACCAGACGTAATAATACTATACAAGAGCCCTCACTAATACCACCAGACGTAATAATACTATACCAGCGCCCTCACTAATACTACCAGACGTAATAATACTATACCAGCGTCCTCACTAATACTACCAGACGTAATAATACTATACCAGCGTCCTCACTAATACTACCAGACGTAATAATACTATACGAGCGTCCTCACTAATACTACCAGACGTAATAATACTATACAAGAGCCCTCACTAATACCACCAGACGTAATAATACTATACCAGAGCCCTCACTAATACTACCAGACGTAATAATACTATACCAGCGTCCTCACTAATACTACCAGACGTAATAATACTATACCAGCGCCCTCACTAATACTACCAGATGTAATAATACTATACCAGCGTCCTCACTAATACTACCAGATGTAATAATACTATACCAGCGTCCTCACTAATACTACCAGACGTAATAATACTATACCAGCGTCCTCACTAATACTACCAGACGTAATAATACTATACCAGCGTCCTCACTAATACTACCAGACGTAATAATACTATACCAGCGTCCTCACTAATACTACCAGACGTAATAATACTATACAAGAGCCCTCACTAATACTACCAGACGTAATAATACTATACCAGCGTCCTCACTAATACTACCAGACGTAATAATACTATACCAGCGTCCTCACTAATACTACCAGACGTAATAATACTATACCAGCGTCCTCACTAATACTACCAGACGTAATAATACTATACCAGCGTCCTCACTAATACTACCAGACGTAATAATACTATACCAGCGTCCTCACTAATACTACCAGATGTAATAATACTATACCAGAGCCCTCACTAATACTACCAGACGTAATAATACTATACCAGAGCCCTCACTAATACTACCAGACGTAATAATACTATACCAGCGTCCTCACTAATACTACCAGACGTAATAATACTATACAAGAGCCCTCACTAATACTACCAGACGTAATAATACTATACCAGCGTCCTCACTAATACTACCAGGCGTAATAATACTATACAAGAGCCCTCACTAATACCACCAGACGTAATAATACTATACAAGAGTCCTCACTAATACTACCAGACGTAATAATACTATACCAGCGTCCTCACTAATACTACCAGACGTAATAATACTATACCAGCGTCCTCACTAATACTACCAGACGTAATAATACTATACAAGAGCCCTCACTAATACTACCAGACGTAATAATACTATACAAGAGCCCTCACTAATACTACCAGACGTAATAATACTATACCAGCGTCCTCACTAATACTACCAGACGTAATAATACTATACCAGCGTCCTCACTAATACTACCAGACGTAATAATACTATACCAGAGCCCTCACTAATACTACCAGACGTAATAATACTATACCAGCGTCCTCACTAATACTACCAGACGTAATAATACTATACCAGCGTCCTCACTAATACTACCAGACGTAATAATACTATACCAGCGTCCTCACTAATACTACCAGACGTAATAATACTATACCAGCGTCCTCACTAATACTACCAGACGTAATAATACTATACCAGCGTCCTCACTAATACTACCAGACGTAATAAAACTATACCAGCGTCCTCACTAATACTACCAGACGTAATAATACTATACCAGCGTCCTCACTAATACTACCAGACGTAATAATACTATACCAGCGTCCTCACTAATACTACCAGACGTAATAATACTATACCAGCGTCCTCACTAATACTACCAGACGTAATAATACTATACAAGAGCACTCACTAATACTACCAGACGTAATAATACTATACAAGAGCACTCACTAATACTACCAGACGTAATAATACTATACAAGAGCCCTCACTAATACTACCAGACGTAATAATACTATACAAGAGCACTCACTAATACTACCAGACGTAATAATACTATACCAGAGCCCTCACTAATACTACCAGACGTAATAATACTATACAAGAGCCCTCACTAATACCACCAGACGTAATAATACTATACCAGAGCCCTCACTAATACTACCAGACGTAATAATACTATATCAGAGCCCTCACTAATACTACCAGACGTAATAATACTATACAAGAGCACTCACTAATACTACCAGATGTAATAATACTATACCAGCGTCCTCACTAATACTACCAGACGTAATAATACTATACCAGCGCCCTCACTAATACTACCAGACGTAATAATACTATGCAAGAGCCCTCACTAATACTACCAGATGTAATAATACTATACAAGAGCCCTCACTAATACTACCAGACGTAATAATACTATACCAGCGTCCTCACTAATACTACCAGACGTAATAATACTATACAAGAGCCGTCACTAATACTACCAGACGTAATAATACTATACCAGTGTCCTCACTAATAGTACCAGACGTAATAATACTATACCAGCGTCCTCACTAATACTACCAGACGTAATAATACTATACCAGCGTCCTCACTAATACTACCAGACGTAATAATACTATACAAGAGCCCTCACTAATACTACCAGACGTAATAATACTATACAAGAGCCCTCACTAATACTACCAGACGCAATAATACTATACCAGCGTCCTCACTAATACTACCAGACGTAATAATACTATACAAGAGCCCTCACTAATACTACCAGACGTAATAATACTATACAAGAGCCCTCACTAATACTACCAGATGTAATAATACTATACCAGCGTCCTCACTAATACTACCAGACGTAATAATACTATACCAGCGTCCTCACTAATACTACCAGACGTAATAATACTATACAAGAGCCCTCACTAATACTACCAGACGTAATAATACTATACAAGAGCCCTCACTAATACTACCAGACGTAATAATACTATACAAGAGCCCTCACTAATACTACCAGACGTAATAATACTATACCAGCGTCCTCACTAATACCACCAGACGTAATAATACTATACCAGCGTCCTCACTAATACCACCAGACGTAATAATACTATACAAGAGCCCTCACTAATACTACCAGACGTAATAATACTATACAAGAGCCCTCACTAATACTACCAGACGTAATAATACTATACAAGAGCCCTCACTAATACTACCAGACGTAATAATACTATACCAGCGTCCTCACTAATACCACCAGACGTAATAATACTATACCAGCGTCCTCACTAATACTACCAGACGTAATAATACTATACAAGAGCCCTCACTAATACTACCAGACGTAATAATACTATACCAGCGCCCTCACTAATACTACCAGACGTAATAATACTATACCAGCGTCCTCACTAATACTACCAGACGTAATAATACTATACCAGAGCCCTCACTAATACTACCAGACGTAATAATACTATACAAGAGCCCTCACTAATACTACCAGACGTAATAATACTATACCAGCGTCCTCACTAATACTACCAGACGTAATAATACTATACAAGAGCCCTCACTAATACTACCAGACGTAATAATACTATACCAGAGCCCTCACTAATACTACCAGACGTAATAATACTATACAAGAGCCCTCACTAATACTACCAGACGTAATAATACTATACCAGCGTCCTCACTAATACTACCAGACGTAATAATACTATACAAGAGCCCTCACTAATACTACCAGACGTAATAATACTATACAAGAGCCCTCACTAATACTACCAGACGTAATAATACTATACCAGCGCCCTCACTAATACTACCAGACGTAATAATACTATACAAGAGCCCTCACTAATACTACCAGACGTAATAATACTATACCAGAGCCCTCACTAATACTACCAGACGTAATAATACTATACCAGCGTCCTCACTAATACTACCAGACGTAATAATACTATACCAGAGCCCTCACTAATACTACCAGACGTAATAATACTATACCAGAGCCCTCACTAATACCAGACGTAATAATACTATACCAGCGTCCTCACTAATACTACCAGACGTAATAATACTATACAAGAGCCCTCACTAATACTACCAGACGTAATAATACTATACCAGAGCCCTCACTAATACTACCAGACGTAATAATACTATACCAGCGTCCTCACTAATACTACCAGACGTAATAATACTATACAAGAGCCCTCACTAATACTACCAGACGTAATAATACTATACCAGAGCCCTCACTAATACTACCAGACGTAATAATACTATACCAGCGCCCTCACTAATACTACCAGACGTAATAATACTATACCAGCGTCCTCACTAATACTACCAGATGTAATAATACTATACAAGAGCCCTCACTAATACTACCAGACGTAATAATACTATACCAGAGCCCTCACTAATACTACCAGACGTAATAATACTATACAAGAGCCCTCACTAATAATACCAGACGTAATAATACTATACAAGAACCCTCACTAATACTACCAGACGTAATAATACTATACAAGAGCCCTCACTAATACTACCAGACGTAATAATACTATACCAGCGCCCTCACTAATACTACCAGACGTAATAATACTATACAAGAGCCCTCACTAATACTACCAGACGTAATAATACTATACCAGCGCCCTCACTAATACTACCAGACGTAATAATACTATACCAGCGTCCTCACTAATACTACCAGACGTAATAATACTATACAAGAGCCCTCACTAATACTACCAGACAAAATAATACTATACAAGAGCCCTCACTAATACTACCAGACGTAATAATACTATACCAGCGTCCTCACTAATACTACCAGACGTAATAATACTATACCAGCGTCCTCACTAATACTACCAGACGTAATAATACTATACCAGAGCCCTCACTAATACTACCAGACGTAATAATACTATACCAGCGTCCTCACTAATACTACCAGACGTAATAATACTATACAAGAGCCGTCACTAATACTACCAGACGTAATAATACTATACCAGAGCCCTCACTAATACTACCAGACGTAATAATACTATACCAGCGTCCTCACTAATACTACCAGACGTAATAATACTATACAAGAGCCCTCACTAATACCACCAGACGTAATAATACTATACAAGAGCCCTCACTAATACTACCAGACGTAATAATACTATACCAGAGCACTCACTAATACTACCAGACGTAATAATACTATACCAGCGTCCTCACTAATACTACCAGACGTAATAATACTATACCAGCGTCCTCACTAATACTACCAGACGTAATAATACTATACCAGCGTCCTCACTAATACTACCAGACGTAATAATACTATACCAGCGTCCTCACTAATACTACCAGACGTAATAATACTATACCAGCGTCCTCACTAATACTACCAGACGTAATAATACTATACAAGAGCCCTCACTAATACTACCAGACGTAATAATACTATACCAGCGTCCTCACTAATACTACCAGACGTAATAATACTATACCAGCGTCCTCACTAATACTACCAGATGTAATAATACTATACAAGAGCCCTCACTAATACTACCAGACGTAATAATACTATACCAGCGTCCTCACTAATACTACCAGACGTAATAATACTATACAAGAGCCCTCACTAATACTACCAGACGTAATAATACTATACCAGAGCCCTCACTAATACTACCAGATGTAATAATACTATACAAGAGCCCTCACTAATACTACCAGACGTAATAATACTATACCAGCGTCCTCACTAATACTACCAGATGTAATAATACTATACCAGCGTCCTCACTAATACTACCAGATGTAATAATACTATACCAGCGTCCTCACTAATACTACCAGACGTAATAATACTATACAAGAGCCCTCACTAATACTACCAGATGTAATAATACTATACCAGCGTCCTCACTAATACTACCAGACGTAATAATACTATACCAGCGTCCTCACTAATACCACCAGACGTAATAATACTATACAAGAGCCCTCACTAATACCACCAGACGTAATAATACTATACAAGAGCCCTCACTAATACTACCAGACGTAATAATACTATACCAGCGTCCTCACTAATACTACCAGACGTAATAATACTATACAAGAGCCCTCACTAATACCACCAGACGTAATAATACTATACAAGAGCCCTCACTAATACTACCAGACGTAATAATACTATACCAGAGCACTCACTAATACTACCAGACGTAATAATACTATACAAGAGCCCTCACTAATACTACCAGACGTAATAATACTATACAAGAGCCCTCACTAATACTACCAGACGTAATAATACTATACAAGAGCACTCACTAATACTACCAGACGTAATAATACTATACCAGAGCCCTCACTAATACTACCAGACGTAATAATACTATACCAGCGTCCTCACTAATACTACCAGACGTAATAATACTATACCAGCGTCCTCACTAATACTACCAGACGTAATAATACTATACAAGAGCCCTCACTAATACTACCAGACGTAATAATACTATACCAGCGTCCTCACTAATACTACCAGACGTAATAATACTATACAAGAGCCCTCACTAATACTACCAGACGTAATAATACTATACCAGCGTCCTCACTAATACTACCAGACGTAATAATACTATACCAGCGTCCTCACTAATACTACCAGATGTAATAATACTATACCAGCGTCCTCACTAATACTACCAGACGTAATAATACTATACCAGGTCCTCACTAATACTACCAGACGTAATAATACTATACCAGCGTCCTCACTAATACTACCAGATGTAATAATACTATACCAGCGTCCTCACTAATACTACCAGACGTAATAATACTATACCAGAGCCCTCACTAATACTACCAGACGTAATAATACTATACCAGCGTCCTCACTAATACTACCAGACGTAATAATACTATACCAGCGTCCTCACTAATACTACCAGACGTAATAATACTATACAAGAGCCCTCACTAATACTACCAGACGTAATAATACTATACCAGCGTCCTCACTAATACTACCAGACGTAATAATACTATACCAGCGTCCTCACTAATACTACCAGATGTAATAATACTATACCAGCGTCCTCACTAATACTACCAGACGTAATAATACTATACCAGCGTCCTCACTAATACTACCAGACGTAATAATACTATACCAGCGTCCTCACTAATACTACCAGATGTAATAATACTATACCAGCGTCCTCACTAATACTACCAGACGTAATAATACTATACAAGAGCCCTCACTAATACTACCAGACGTAATAATACTATACCAGAGCCCTCACTAATACTACCAGACGTAATAATACTATACAAGAGCCCTCACTAATACTACCAGACGTAATAATACTATACAAGAGCCCTCACTAATACTACCAGACGTAATAATACTATACCAGCGTCCTCACTAATACTACCAGATGTAATAATACTATACCAGCGTCCTCACTAATACTACCAGACGTAATAATACTATACCAGCGTCCTCACTAATACTACCAGACGTAATAATACTATACAAGAGCCCTCACTAATACTACCAGACGTAATAATACTATACAAGAGCCCTCACTAATACTACCAGACGTAATAATACTATACCAGTGTCCTCACTAATACTACCAGACGTAATAATACTATACAAGAGCCCTCACTAATACTACCAGACGTAATAATACTATACCAGCGTCCTCACTAATACTACCAGATGTAATAATACTATACCAGAGCCCTCACTAATACTACCAGACGTAATAATACTATACCAGCGTCCTCACTAATACTACCAGACGTAATAATACTATACAAGAGCCCTCACTAATACTACCAGACGTAATAATACTATACCAGAGCCCTCACTAATACTACCAGACGTAATAATACTATACCAGCGTCCTCACTAATACCACCAGACGTAATAATACTATACAAGAGCCCTCACTAATACTACCAGACGTAATAATACTATACCAGAGCCCTCACTAATACTACCAGACGTAATAATACTATACCAGCGTCCTCACTAATACTACCAGACGTAATAATACTATACCAGAGCCCTCACTAATACTACCAGATGTAATAATACTATACCAGTGTCCTCACTAATACTACCAGACGTAATAATACTATACCAGCGTCCTCACTAATACTACCAGACGTAATAATACTATACCAGCGTCCTCACTAATACTACCAGACGTAATAATACTATACCAGCGTCCTCACTAATACTACCAGACGTAATAATACTATACCAGCGCCCTCACTAATACTACCAGACGTAATAATACTATACAAGAGCCCTCACTAATACTACCAGACGTAATAATACTATACCAGAGCCCTCACTAATACTACCAGACGTAATAATACTATACCAGAGCCCTCACTAATACTACCAGACGTAATAATACTATACAAGAGCCCTCACTAATACTACCAGACGTAATAATACTATACCAGAGCCCTCACTAATACTACCAGACGTAATAATACTATACCAGCGTCCTCACTAATACCACCAGACGTAATAATACTATACAAGAGCCCTCACTAATACTACCAGACGTAATAATACTATACCAGAGCCCTCACTAATACTACCAGACGTAATAATACTATACCAGCGTCCTCACTAATACTACCAGACGTAATAATACTATACAAGAGCCCTCACTAATACTACCAGACGTAATAATACTATACCAGAGCCCTCACTAATACTACCAGATGTAATAATACTATACCAGTGTCCTCACTAATACTACCAGACGTAATAATACTATACCAGCGTCCTCACTAATACTACCAGACGTAATAATACTATACAAGAGCCCTCACTAATACCACCAGACGTAATAATACTATACAAGAGCCCTCACTAATACCACCAGACGTAATAATACTATACCAGCGTCCTCACTAATACTACCAGACGTAATAATACTATACCAGCGTCCTCACTAATACTACCAGACGTAATAATACTATACCAGCGTCCTCACTAATACTACCAGACGTAATAATACTATACCAGCGTCCTCACTAATACTACCAGACGTAATAATACTATACCAGCGCCCTCACTAATACTACCAGACGTAATAATACTATACAAGAGCCCTCACTAATACTACCAGACGTAATAATACTATACCAGAGCCCTCACTAATACTACCAGACGTAATAATACTATACAAGAGCCCTCACTAATACTACCAGACGTAATAATACTATACAAGAGCCCTCACTAATACTACCAGACGTAATAATACTATACCAGCGTCCTCACTAATACTACCAGATGTAATACTATACCAGCGTCCTCACTAATACCACCAGATGTAATAATACTATACCAGCGTCCTCACTAATACCACCAGACGTAATAATACTATACCAGCGTCCTCACTAATACTACCAGATGTAATAATACTATACCAGCGTCCTCACTAATACTACCAGACGTAATAATACTATACCAGCGTCCTCACTAATACTACCAGACGTAATAATACTATACAAGAGCCCTCACTAATACTACCAGACGTAATAATACTATACAAGAGCCCTCACTAATACTACCAGACGTAATAATACTATACCAGAGCCCTCACTAATACTACCAGACGTAATAATACTATACCAGCGTCCTCACTAATACTACCAGACGTAATAATACTATACAAGAGCCCTCACTAATACTACCAGACGTAATAATACTATACAAGAGCCCTCACTAATACTACCAGACGTAATAATACTATACCAGAGCCCTCACTAATACTACCAGACGTAATAATACTATACAAGAGCCCTCACTAATACTACCAGACGTAATAATACTATACAAGAGCCCTCACTAATACTACCAGACGTAATAATACTATACCAGCGTCCTCACTAATACTACCAGATGTAATAATACTATACCAGCGTCCTCACTAATACTACCAGACGTAATAATACTATACCAGCGTCCTCACTAATACTACCAGACGTAATAATACTATACCAGCGTCCTCACTAATACTACCAGACGTAATAATACTATACAAGAGCCCTCACTAATACTACCAGACGTAATAATACTATACCAGCGTCCTCACTAATACTACCAGACGTAATAATACTATACCAGCGTCCTCACTAATACTACCAGACGTAATAATACTATACCAGCGTCCTCACTAATACTACCAGACGTAATAATACTATACAAGAGCCCTCACTAATACTACCAGACGTAATAATACTATACCAGCGTCCTCACTAATACTACCAGACGTAATAATACTATACAAGAGCCCTCACTAATACTACCAGACGTAATAATACTATACCAGCGTCCTCACTAATACTACCAGACGTAATAATACTATACCAGCGTCCTCACTAATACTACCAGATGTAATAATACTATACCAGCGTCCTCACTAATACTACCAGACGTAATAATACTATACCAGCGTCCTCACTAATACTACCAGACGTAATAATACTATACCAGCGTCCTCACTAATACTACCAGATGTAATAATACTATACCAGCGTCCTCACTAATACTACCAGACGTAATAATACTATACCAGAGCCCTCACTAATACTACCAGACGTAATAATACTATACCAGCGTCCTCACTAATACTACCAGACGTAATAATACTATACCAGCGTCCTCACTAATACTACCAGACGTAATAATACTATACAAGAGCCCTCACTAATACTACCAGACGTAATAATACTATACCAGCGTCCTCACTAATACTACCAGACGTAATAATACTATACCAGCGTCCTCACTAATACTACCAGATGTAATAATACTATACCAGCGTCCTCACTAATACTACCAGACGTAATAATACTATACCAGCGTCCTCACTAATACTACCAGACGTAATAATACTATACCAGCGTCCTCACTAATACTACCAGATGTAATAATACTATACCAGCGTCCTCACTAATACTACCAGACGTAATAATACTATACCAGCGTCCTCACTAATACTACCAGACGTAATAATACTATACAAGAGCCCTCACTAATACTACCAGACGTAATAATACTATACCAGCGTCCTCACTAATACTACCAGACGTAATAATACTATACCAGCGTCCTCACTAATACTACCAGACGTAATAATACTATACAAGAGCCCTCACTAATACTACCAGACGTAATAATACTATACCAGCGTCCTCACTAATACTACCAGACGTAATAATACTATACCAGCGTCCTCACTAATACTACCAGATGTAATAATATTATACCAGCGTCCTCACTAATACTACCAGATGTAATAATACTATACCAGCGTCCTCACTAATACTACCAGACGTAATAATACTATACAAGAGCCCTCACTAATACTACCAGACGTAATAATACTATACAAGAGCCCTCACTAATACTACCAGACGTAATAATACTATACCAGAGCCCTCACTAATACTACCAGACGTAATAATACTATACCAGCGTCCTCACTAATACTACCAGACGTAATAATACTATACCAGCGCCCTCACTAATACTACCAGACGTAATAATACTATACCAGCGCCCTCACTAATACTACCAGACGTAATAATACTATACAAGAGCCCTCACTAATACTACCAGACGTAATAATACTATACCAGCGTCCTCACTAATACTACCAGACGTAATAATACTATACCAGAGCCCTCACTAATACTACCAGACGTAATAATACTATACAAGAGCCCTCACTAATACTACCAGATGTAATAATACTATACAAGAACCCTCACTAATACTACCAGACGTAATAATACTATACAAGAGCCCTCACTAATACTACCAGAAGTAATAATACTATACCAGCGTCCTCACTAATACTACCAGACGTAATAATACTATACCAGCGTCCTCACTAATACCACCAGACGTAATAATACTATACAAGAGCCCTCACTAATACTACCAGATGTAATAATACTATACCAGCGTCCTCACTAATACTACCAGACGTAATAATACTATACAAGAGCCCTCACTAATACTACCAGACGTAATAATACTATACCAGCGTCCTCACTAATACTACCAGACGTAATAATACTATACAAGAGCCCTCACTAATACTACCAGACGTAATAATACTATACCAGCGTCCTCACTAAT
Source organism: Rhinoderma darwinii (assembly GCF_050947455.1). Lineage (NCBI taxonomy): Eukaryota > Metazoa > Chordata > Amphibia > Anura > Rhinodermatidae > Rhinoderma > Rhinoderma darwinii. The sequence continues at coordinate 101,897,482 of NC_134697.1, read as the reverse complement.
ACTACCAGACGTAATAATACTATACCAGCGTCCTCACTAATACTACCAGACGTAATAATACTATACCAGCGTCCTCACTAATACTACCAGACGTAATAATACTATACCAGCGTCCTCACTAATACTACCAGACGTAATAATACTATACCAGAGCCCTCACTAATACTACCAGACGTAATAATACTATACCAGCGTCCTCACTAATACTACCAGACGTAATAATACTATACCAGCGTCCTCACTAATACTACCAGACGTAATAATACTATACCAGCGTCCTCACTAATACTACCAGACGTAATAATACTATACCAGCGTCCTCACTAATACTACCAGATGTAATAATACTATACCAGCGTCCTCACTAATACTACCAGACGTAATAATACTATACAAGCGTCCTCACTAATACCACCAGACGTAATAATACTATACCAGCGTCCTCACTAATACTACCAGACGTAATAATACTATACCAGCGTCCTCACTAATACTACCAGACGTAATAATACTATACAAGAGCCCTCACTAATACTACCAGACGTAATAATACTATACCAGCGTCCTCACTAATACTACCAGACGTAATAATACTATACAAGAGCCCTCACTAATACTACCAGACGTAATAATACTATACAAGAGCCCTCACTAATACTACCAGACGTAATAATACTATACCAGCGCCCTCACTAATACTACCAGACGTAATAATACTATACAAGAGCCCTCACTAATACTACCAGACGTAATAATACTATACAAGAGCCCTCACTAATACTACCAGACGTAATAATACTATACCAGCGTCCTCACTAATACTACCAGACGTAATAATACTATACAAGAGCCCTCACTAATACTACCAGACGTAATAATACTATACAAGAGCCCTCACTAATACTACCAGACGTAATAATACTATACCAGTGTCCTCACTAATAGTACCAGACGTAATAATACTATACAAGAGCCCTCACTAATACTACCAGACGTAATAATACTATACCAGCGTCCTCACTAATACTACCAGACGTAATAATACTATACCAGCGTCCTCGCTAATACTACCAGACGTAATAATACTATACAAGAGCCCTCACTAATACTACCAGACGTAATAATACTATACAAGAGCCCTCACTAATACTACCAGACGTAATAATACTATACAAGAGCCCTCACTAATACTACCAGACGTAATAATACTATACAAGAGCCCTCACTAATACTACCAGACGTAATAATACTATACAAAAGCCCTCACTAATACTACCAGACGTAATAATACTATACCAGCGTCCTCACTAATACTACCAGACGTAATAATACTATACCAGCGTCCTCACTAATACTACTAGATGTAATAATACTATACCAGAGCCCTCACTAATACTACCAGACGTAATAATACTATACCAGCGTCCTCACTAATACTACCAGACGTAATAATACTATACCAGAGCCCTCACTAATACTACCAGACGTAATAATACTATACAAGAGCCCTCACTAATACTACCAGACGTAATAATACTATACCAGCGTCCTCACTAATACTACCAGACGTAATAATACTATACCAGCGTCCTCACTAATACTACCAGACGTAATAATACTATACCAGCGTCCTCACTAATACTACCAGACGTAATAATACTATACAAGAGCCCTCACTAATACTACCAGACGTAATAATACTATACAAGAGCCCTCACTAATACTACCAGACGTAATAATACTATACCAGAGCCCTCACTAATACTACCAGACGTAATAATACTATACCAGCGTCCTCACTAATACTACCAGACGTAATAATACTATACCAGCGTCCTCACTAATACTACCAGACGTAATAATACTATACCAGCGTCCTCACTAATACTACCAGACGTAATAATACTATACCAGCGCCCTCACTAATACTACCAGACGTAATAATACTATACAAGAGCCCTCACTAATACTACCAGACGTAATAATACTATACAAGAGCCCTCACTAATACTACCAGACGTAATAATACTATACCAGAGCCCTCACTAATACTACCAGACGTAATAATACTATACCAGAGTCCTCACTAATACTACCAGACGTAATAATACTATACCAGCGTCCTCACTAATACTACCAGACGTAATAATACTATACAAGAGCCCTCACTAATACTACCAGACGTAATAATACTATACCAGAGCCCTCACTAATACTACCAGACGTAATAATACTATACCAGTGTCCTCACTAATACTACCAGACGTAATAATACTATACAAGAGCCCTCACTAATACTACCAGACGTAATAATACTATACAAGAGCACTCACTAATACTACCAGACGTAATAATACTATACCAGCGTCCTCACTAATACTACCAGACGTAATAATACTATACAAGAGCCCTCACTAATACTACCAGACGTAATAATACTATACAAGAGCACTCACTAATACTACCAGACGTAATAATACTATACAAGAGCCCTCACTAATACTACCAGACATAATAATACTATACCAGCGTCCTCACTAATACTACCAGACGTAATAATACTATACCAGCGTTCTCACTAATACTACCAGACGTAATAATACTATACCAGTGTCCTCACTAATACTACCAGATGTAATAATACTATACAAGAGCCCTCACTAATACTACCAGACGTAATAATACTATACCAGCGTCCTCACTAATACTACCAGAAGTAATAATACTATACAAGAGCCCTCACTAATACTACCAGACGTAATAATACTATACCAGAGCCCTCACTAATACTACCAGACGTAATAATACTATACCAGTGTCCTCACTAATACTACCAGACGTAATAATACTATACAAGAGCCCTCACTAATACTACCAGACGTAATAATACTATACAAGAGCACTCACTAATACTACCAGACGTAATAATACTATACCAGCGTCCTCACTAATACTACCAGACGTAATAATACTATACAAGAGCCCTCACTAATACTACCAGACGTAATAATACTATACAAGAGCACTCACTAATACTACCAGACGTAATAATACTATACAAGAGCCCTCACTAATACTACCAGACATAATAATACTATACCAGCGTCCTCACTAATACTACCAGACGTAATAATACTATACCAGCGTCCTCACTAATACTACCAGACGTAATAATACTATACCAGTGTCCTCACTAATACTACCAGATGTAATAATACTATACAAGAGCCCTCACTAATACTACCAGACATAATAATACTATACAAGAGCCCTCACTAATACTACCAGACGTAATAATACTATACAAGAGCCCTCACTAATACTACCAGACATAATAATACTATACAAGAGCCCTCACTAATACTACCAGACGTAATAATACTATACAAGAGCCCTCACTAATACTACCAGACGTAATAATACTATACCAGCGTCCTCACTAATACTACCAGACGTAATAATACTATACCAGCGTCCTCACTAATACTACCAGACGTAATAATACTATACAAGAGCCCTCACTAATACCACCAGACGTAATAATACTATACAAGAGCCCTCACTAATACTACCAGACGTAATAATACTATACCAGCGTCCTCACTAATACTACCAGACGTAATAATACTATACAAGAGCCCTCACTAATACTACCAGACGTAATAATACTATACCAGCGCCATCACTAATACTACCAGATGTAATAATACTATACCGGCGTCCTCACTAATACTACCAGACGTAATAATACTATACAAGAGCCCTCACTAATACTACCAGACGTAATAATACTATACAAGAGCCCTCACTAATACTACCAGACGTAATAATACTATACCAGCGTCCTCACTAATACTACCAGACATAATAATACTATACAAGAGCCCTCACTAATACTACCAGACGTAATAATACTATACAAGAGCCCTCACTAATACTACCAGACATAATAATACTATACAAGAGCCCTCACTAATACTACCAGACGTAATAATACTATACAAGAGCCCTCACTAATACTACCAGACGTAATAATACTATACAAGAGCCCTCACTAATACTACCAGACGTAATAATACTATACAAGAGCCCTCACTAATACTACCAGACGTAATAATACTATACAAGAGCCCTCACTAATACTACCAGACGTAATAATACTATACAAGAGCCCTCACTAATACTACCAGACGTAATAATACTATACCAGCGTCCTCACTAATACTACCAGACATAATAATACTATACAAGAGCCCTCACTAATACTACCAGACGTAATAATACTATACCAGCGTCCTCACTAATACTACCAGACGTAATAATACTATACCAGCGTCCTCACTAATACTACCAGACGTAATAATACTATACCAGAGCCCTCACTAATACTACCAGACGTAATAATACTATACCAGCGTCCTCACTAATACTACCAGACGTAATAATACTATACCAGAGCCCTCACTAATACTACCAGACGTAATAATACTATACAAGAGCCCTCACTAATACTACCAGACGTAATAATACTATACCAGAGCCCTCACTAATACTACCAGACGTAATAATACTATACCAGAGCCCTCACTAATACTACCAGACGTAATAATACTATACAAGAGCCCTCACTAATACTACCAGACGTAATAATACTATACCAGTGTCCTCACTAATACTACCAGACGTAATAATACTATACCAGAGCCCTCACTAATACTACCAGACGTAATAATACTATACCAGAGCCCTCACTAATACTACCAGACGTAATAATACTATACCAGCGTCCTCACTAATACTACCAGACGTAATAATACTATACCAGCGTCCTCACTAATACTACCAGACGTAATAATACTATACCAGCGTCCTCACTAATACTACCAGATGTAATAATACTATACCAGCGTCCTCACTAATACTACCAGACGTAATAATACTATACCAGCGTCCTCACTAATACTACCAGACGTAATAATACTATACAAGAGCCCTCACTAATACTACCAGACGTAATAATACTATACCAGCGCCCTCACTAATACTACCAGACGTAATAATACTATACCAGCGCCCTCACTAATACTACCAGACGTAATAATACTATACCAGCGTCCTCACTAATACTACCAGACGTAATAATACTATACAAGAGCCCTCACTAATACTACCAGACGTAATAATACTATACAAGAGCCCTCACTAATACTACCAGACGTAATAATACTATACCAGAGCACTCACTAATACTACCAGACGTAATAATACTATACAAGAGCCCTCACTAATACTACCAGACGTAATAATACTATACAAGAGCCCTCACTAATACTACCAGACGTAATAATACTATACCAGAGCCCTCACTAATACTACCAGACGTAATAATACTATACAAGAGCCCTCACTAATACTACCAGATGTAATAATACTATACCAGAGCACTCACTAATACTACCAGACGTAATAATACTATACAAGAGCCCTCACTAATACTACCAGACGTAATAATACTATACAAGAGCCCTCACTAATACTACCAGACGTAATAATACTATACCAGCGTCCTCACTAATACTACCAGACGTAATAATACTATACAAGAGCCCTCACTAATACTACCAGACGTAATAATACTATACCAGCGCCCTCACTAATACTACCAGATGTAATAATACTATACCAGAGCCCTCACTAATACTACCAGACGTAATAATACTATACAAGAGCCCTCACTAATACTACCAGACGTAATAATACTATACCAGCGTCCTCACTAATACTACCAGACGTAATAATACTATACAAGAGCCCTCACTAATACTACCAGACGTAATAATACTATACCAGCGCCCTCACTAATACTACCAGACGTAATAATACTATACCAGCGTCCTCACTAATACTACCAGACGTAATAATACTATACAAGAGCCCTCACTAATACTACCAGACGTAATAATACTATACCAGCGCCCTCACTAATACTACCAGACGTAATAATACTATACCAGCGTCCTCACTAATACTACCAGACGTAATAATACTATACAAGAGCCCTCACTAATACTACCAGACGTAATAATACTATACCAGAGCCCTCACTAATACTACCAGACGTAATAATACTATACCAGCGCCCTCACTAATACTACCAGACGTAATAATACTATACCAGCGTCCTCACTAATACTACCAGATGTAATAATACTATACAAGAGCCCTCACTAATACTACCAGACGTAATAATACTATACAAGAGCCCTCACTAATACTACCAGACGTAATAATACTATACCAGAGCCCTCACTAATACTACCAGACGTAATAATACTATACAAGAGCCCTCACTAATAATACCAGACGTAATAATACTATACAAGAGCCCTCACTAATACTACCAGACGTAATAATACTATACCAGCGCCCTCACTAATACTACCAGACGTAATAATACTATACCAGCGTCCTCACTAATACTACCAGACGTAATAATACTATACAAGAGCCCTCACTAATACTACCAGACGTAATAATACTATACCAGCGTCCTCACTAATACTACCAGACGTAATAATACTATACCAGCGTCCTCACTAATACTACCAGACGTAATAATACTATACCAGCGTCCTCACTAATACTACCAGACGTAATAATACTATACAAGAGCCCTCACTAATACTACCAGACGTAATAATACTATACCAGCGTCCTCACTAATACTACCAGACGTAATAATACTATACAAGAGCACTCACTAATACTACCAGACGTAATAATACTATACCAGCGTCCTCACTAATACTACCAGACGTAATAATACTATACCAGCGTCCTCACTAATACTACCAGACGTAATAATACTATACAAGAGCCCTCACTAATACTACCAGACGTAATAATACTATACCAGCGTCCTCACTAATACTACCAGACGTAATAATACTATACCAGCGTCCTCACTAATACTACCAGATGTAATAATACTATACAAGAGCCCTCACTAATACTACCAGACGTAATAATACTATACCAGCGTCCTCACTAATACTACCAGACGTAATAATACTATACAAGAGCCCTCACTAATACTACCAGACGTAATAATACTATACCAGAGCCCTCACTAATACTACCAGATGTAATAATACTATACAAGAGCCCTCACTAATACTACCAGACGTAATAATACTATACCAGCGTCCTCACTAATACTACCAGATGTAATAATACTATACCAGCGTCCTCACTAATACTACCAGATGTAATAATACTATACCAGCGTCCTCACTAATACTACCAGACGTAATAATACTATACAAGAGCCCTCACTAATACTACCAGATGTAATAATACTATACCAGCGTCCTCACTAATACTACCAGACGTAATAATACTATACCAGCGTCCTCACTAATACTACCAGACGTAATAATACTATACAAGAGCCCTCACTAATACTACCAGACGTAATAATACTATACAAGAGCCCTCACTAATACTACCAGACGTAATAATACTATACCAGAGCACTCACTAATACTACCAGACGTAATAATACTATACAAGAGCCCTCACTAATACTACCAGACGTAATAATACTATACAAGAGCCCTCACTAATACTACCAGACGTAATAATACTATACAAGAGCACTCACTAATACTACCAGACGTAATAATACTATACCAGAGCCCTCACTAATACTACCAGACGTAATAATACTATACCAGCGTCCTCACTAATACTACCAGACGTAATAATACTATACCAGCGTCCTCACTAATACTACCAGACGTAATAATACTATACAAGAGCCCTCACTAATACTACCAGACGTAATAATACTATACCAGCGTCCTCACTAATACTACCAGACGTAATAATACTATACAAGAGCCCTCACTAATACCACCAGACGTAATAAAACTATACCAGCGTCCTCACTAATACTACCAGACGTAATAATACTATACCAGCGTCCTCACTAATACTACCAGACGTAATAATACTATACAAGAGCCCTCACTAATACTACCAGACGTAATAATACTATACCAGCGTCCTCACTAATACTACCAGACGTAATAATACTATACCAGCGTCCTCACTAATACTACCAGATGTAATAATACTATACCAGCGTCCTCACTAATACTACCAGACGTAATAATACTATACCAGAGCCCTCACTAATACTACCAGACGTAATAATACTATACCAGCGTCCTCACTAATACTACCAGACGTAATAATACTATACCAGCGTCCTCACTAATACTACCAGACGTAATAATACTATACAAGAGCCCTCACTAATACTACCAGACGTAATAATACTATACCAGCGTCCTCACTAATACTACCAGACGTAATAATACTATACAAGAGCCCTCACTAATACCACCAGACGTAATAAAACTATACCAGCGTCCTCACTAATACTACCAGACGTAATAATACTATACCAGCGTCCTCACTAATACTACCAGACGTAATAATACTATACAAGAGCCCTCACTAATACTACCAGATGTAATAATACTATACAAGAGCCCTCACTAATACTACCAGACGTAATAATACTATACCAGCGTCCTCACTAATACTACCAGACGTAATAATACTATACCAGCGTCCTCACTAATACTACCAGATGTAATAATACTATACCAGCGTCCTCACTAATACTACCAGACGTAATAATACTATACCAGCGTCCTCACTAATACTACCAGACGTAATAATACTATACCAGCGTCCTCACTAATACTACCAGATGTAATAATACTATACCAGCGTCCTCACTAATACTACCAGATGTAATAATACTATACCAGCGTCCTCACTAATACTACCAGACGTAATAATACTATACAAGAGCCCTCACTAATACTACCAGATGTAATAATACTATACCAGCGTCCTCACTAATACTACCAGACGTAATAATACTATACCAGCGTCCTCACTAATACTACCAGACGTAATAATACTATACAAGAGCCCTCACTAATACTACCAGACGTAATAATACTATACCAGCGTCCTCACTAATACTACCAGACGTAATAATACTATACCAGCGTCCTCACTAATACTACCAGACGTAATAATACTATACCAGCGTCCTCACTAATACTACCAGACGTAATAATACTATACCAGCGTCCTCACTAATACTACCAGACGTAATAATACTATACCAGCGTCCTCACTAATACTACCAGACGTAATAATACTATACCAGAGCCCTCACTAATACTACCAGACGTAATAATACTATACAAGAGCCCTCACTAATACTACCAGACGTAATAATACTATACCAGAGCCCTCACTAATACTACCAGACGTAATAATACTATACAAGAGCCCTCACTAATACTACCAGACGTAATAATACTATACCAGCGTCCTCACTAATACTACCAGATGTAATAATACTATACAAGAGCCCTCACTAATACCACCAGACGTAATAATACTATACCAGAGTCCTCACTAATACTACCAGACGTAATAATACTATACCAGCGTCCTCACTAATACTACCAGATGTAATAATACTATACAAGAGCCCTCACTAATACCACCAGACGTAATAATACTATACCAGCGTCCTCACTAATACTACCAGACGTAATAATACTATACCAGAGCCCTCACTAATACTGCCAGAAGTAATAATACTATACCAGCGTCCTCACTAATACTACCAGACGTAATAATACTATACCAGCGTCCTCACTAATACCACCAGACGTAATAATACTATACAAGAGCCCTCACTAATACTACCAGATGTAATAATACTATACCAGCGTCCTCACTAATACTACCAGACGTAATAATACTATACAAGAGCCCTCACTAATACTACCAGACGTAATAATACTATACCAGCGTCCTCACTAATACTACCAGACGTAATAATACTATACAAGAGCCCTCACTAATACTACCAGACGTAATAATACTATACCAGAGCCCTCACTAATACTACCAGACGTAATAATACTATACCAGCGTCCTCACTAATACTACCAGACGTAATAATACTATACCAGCGTCCTCACTAATACTACCAGACGTAATAATACTATACCAGCGTCCTCACTAATACTACCAGACGTAATAATACTATACCAGCGTCCTCACTAATACTACCAGATGTAATAATACTATACCAGCGTCCTCACTAATACTACCAGATGTAATAATACTATACCAGCGTCCTCACTAATACTACCAGACGTAATAATACTATACAAGAGCCCTCACTAATACTACCAGACGTAATAATACTATACAAGCGTCCTCACTAATACCACCAGACGTAATAATACTATACCAGCGTCCTCACTAATACTACCAGACGTAATAATACTATACCAGCGTCCTCACTAATACTACCAGACGTAATAATACTATACAAGAGCCCTCACTAATACTACCAGACGTAATAATACTATACCAGCGTCCTCACTAATACTACCAGACGTAATAATACTATACAAGAGCCCTCACTAATACTACCAGACGTAATAATACTATACAAGAGCCCTCACTAATACTACCAGACGTAATAATACTATACCAGCGCCCTCACTAATACTACCAGACGTAATAATACTATACAAGAGCCCTCACTAATACTACCAGACGTAATAATACTATACAAGAGCCCTCACTAATACTACCAGACGTAATAATACTATACCAGCGTCCTCACTAATACTACCAGACGTAATAATACTATACAAGAGCCCTCACTAATACTACCAGACGTAATAATACTATACAAGAGCCCTCACTAATACTACCAGACGTAATAATACTATACCAGTGTCCTCACTAATAGTACCAGACGTAATAATACTATACAAGAGCCCTCACTAATACTACCAGACGTAATAATACTATACCAGCGTCCTCACTAATACTACCAGACGTAATAATACTATACCAGCGTCCTCGCTAATACTACCAGACGTAATAATACTATACAAGAGCCCTCACTAATACTACCAGACGTAATAATACTATACAAGAGCCCTCACTAATACTACCAGACGTAATAATACTATACAAGAGCCCTCACTAATACTACCAGACGTAATAATACTATACAAGAGCCCTCACTAATACTACCAGACGTAATAATACTATACAAAAGCCCTCACTAATACTACCAGACGTAATAATACTATACCAGCGTCCTCACTAATACTACCAGACGTAATAATACTATACCAGCGTCCTCACTAATACTACTAGATGTAATAATACTATACCAGAGCCCTCACTAATACTACCAGACGTAATAATACTATATCAGCGTCCTCACTAATACTACCAGACGTAATAATACTATACCAGAGCCCTCACTAATACTACCAGACGTAATAATACTATACATGAGCCCTCACTAATACTACCAGACGTAATAATACTATACCAGCGTCCTCACTAATACTACCAGACGTAATAATACTATACCAGCGTCCTCACTAATACTACCAGACGTAATAATACTATACCAGCGTCCTCACTAATACTACCAGACGTAATAATACTATACAAGAGCCCTCACTAATACTACCAGACGTAATAATACTATACAAGAGCCCTCACTAATACTACCAGACGTAATAATACTATACCAGAGCCCTCACTAATACTACCAGACGTAATAATACTATACCAGCGTCCTCACTAATACTACCAGACGTAATAATACTATACCAGCGTCCTCACTAATACTACCAGACGTAATAATACTATACCAGCGTCCTCACTAATACTACCAGACGTAATAATACTATACCAGCGCCCTCACTAATACTACCAGACGTAATAATACTATACAAGAGCCCTCACTAATACTACCAGACGTAATAATACTATACAAGAGCCCTCACTAATACTACCAGACGTAATAATACTATACCAGAGCCCTCACTAATACTACCAGACGTAATAATACTATACCAGAGTCCTCACTAATACTACCAGACGTAATAATACTATACCAGCGTCCTCACTAATACTACCAGATGTAATAATACTATACAAGAGCCCTCACTAATACTACCAGACGTAATAATACTATACCAGAGCCCTCACTAATACTACCAGACGTAATAATACTATACCAGAGCCCTCACTAATACTACCAGACGTAATAATACTATACCAGAGCCCTCACTAATACTACCAGACGTAATAATACTATACCAGTGTCCTCACTAATACTACCAGACGTAATAATACTATACAAGAGCCCTCACTAATACTACCAGACGTAATAATACTATACAAGAGCACTCACTAATACTACCAGACGTAATAATACTATACCAGCGTCCTCACTAATACTACCAGACGTAATAATACTATACAAGAGCCCTCACTAATACTACCAGACGTAATAATACTATACAAGAGCACTCACTAATACTACCAGACGTAATAATACTATACAAGAGCCCTCACTAATACTACCAAACGTAATAATACTATACCAGCGTCCTCACTAATACTACCAGACGTAATAATACTATACCAGCGTCCTCACTAATACTACCAGACGTAATAATACTATACCAGTGTCCTCACTAATACTACCAGATGTAATAATACTATACAAGAGCCCTCACTAATACTACCAGACATAATAATACTATACAAGAGCCCTCACTAATACTACCAGACGTAATAATACTATACAAGAGCCCTCACTAATACTACCAGACATAATAATACTATACAAGAGCCCTCACTAATACTACCAGACGTAATAATACTATACAAGAGCCCTCACTAATACTACCAGACGTAATAATACTATAAAAGAGCCCTCACTAATACTACCAGACGTAATAATACTATACCAGCGTCCTCACTAATACTACCAGACATAATACTATACAAGAGCCCTCACTAATACTACCAGACGTAATAATACTATACAAGAGCCCTCACTAATACTACCAGACATAATAATACTATACAAGAGCCCTCACTAATACTACCAGACGTAATAATACTATACCAGCGTCCTCACTAATACTACCAGACGTAATAATACTATACAAGAGCCCTCACTAATACTACCAGACGTAATAATACTATACAAGAGCCCTCACTAATACTACCAGACGTAATAATACTATACAAGAGCCCTCACTAATACTACCAGACGTAATAATACTATACAAGAGCCCTCACTAATACTACCAGACGTAATAATACTATACAAGAGCCCTCACTAATACTACCAGACGTAATAATACTATACAAGAGCCCTCACTAATACTACCAGACGTAATAATACTATACAAGAGCCCTCACTAATACTACCAGACGTAATAATACTATACCAGCGTCCTCACTAATACTACCAGACGTAATAATACTATACAAGAGCCCTCACTAATACTACCAGACGTAATAATACTATACCAGCGTCCTCACTAATACTACCAGACGTAATAATACTATACCAGCGTCCTCACTAATACTACCAGACGTAATAATACTATACCAGCGTCCTCACTAATACTACCAGACGTAATAATACTATACCAGCGTCCTCACTAATACTACCAGACGTAATAATACTATACAAGAGCCCTCACTAATACTACCAGACGTAATAATACTATACAAGAGCCCTCACTAATACTTCCAGACGTAATAATACTATACAAGAGCCCTCACTAATACTACCAGACGTAATAATACTATACAAGAGCCCTCACTAATACTACCAGACGTAATAATACTATACCAGCGTCCTCACTAATACTACCAGACGTAATAATACTATACCAGCGTCCTCACTAATACTACCAGACGTAATAATACTATACCAGAGCCCTCACTAATACTACCAGACGTAATAATACTATACCAGCGTCCTCACTAATACTACCAGACGTAATAATACTATACAAGAGCCCTCACTAATACTACCAGACGTAATAATACTATACAAGAGCCCTCACTAATACTACCAGACGTAATAATACTATACCAGAGCCCTCACTAATACTACCAGACGTAATAATACTATACCAGAGCCCTCACTAATACTACCAGACGTAATAATACTATACAAGAGCCCTCACTAATACTACCAGACGTAATAATACTATACCAGTGTCCTCACTAATACTACCAGACGTAATAATACTATACCAGAGCCCTCACTAATACTACCAGACGTAATAATACTATACCAGAGCCCTCACTAATACTACCAGACGTAATAATACTATACCAGCGTCCTCACTAATACTACCAGACGTAATAATACTATACCAGTGTCCTCACTAATACTACCAGACGTAATAATACTATACAAGAGCCCTCACTAATACTACCAGACGTAATAATACTATACCAGCGTCCTCACTAATACTACCAGACGTAATAATACTATACCAGAGCCCTCACTAATACTACCAGACGTAATAATACTATACCAGCGTCCTCACTAATACTACCAGACGTAATAATACTATACCAGCGTCCTCACTAATACTACCAGACGTAATAATACTATACAAGAGCCCTCACTAATACTACCAGACGTAATAATACTATACCAGAGCCCTCACTAATACTACCAGACGTAATAATACTATACCAGAGCCCTCACTAATACTACCAGACGTAATAATACTATACAAGAGCCCTCACTAATACTACCAGACGTAATAATACTATACCAGTGTCCTCACTAATACTACCAGACGTAATAATACTATACCAGAGCCCTCACTAATACTACCAGACGTAATAATACTATACCAGAGCCCTCACTAATACTACCAGACGTAATAATACTATACCAGCGTCCTCACTAATACTACCAGACGTAATAATACTATACCAGTGTCCTCACTAATACTACCAGACGTAATAATACTATACAAGAGCCCTCACTAATACTACCAGACGTAATAATACTATACCAGCGCCCTCACTAATACTACCAGACGTAATAATACTATACCAGCGCCCTCACTAATACTACCAGATGTAATAATACTATACCAGCGTCCTCACTAATACTACCAGACGTAATAATACTATACAAGAGCCCTCACTAATACTACCAGACGTAATAATACTATACAAGAGCCCTCACTAATACTACCAGACGTAATAATACTATACCAGAGCACTCACTAATACTACCAGACGTAATAATACTATACAAGAGCCCTCACTAATACTACCAGACGTAATAATACTATACAAGAGCCCTCACTAATACTACCAGACGTAATAATACTATACCAGAGCCCTCACTAATACTACCAGACGTAATAATACTATACAAGAGCCCTCACTAATACTACCAGATGTAATAATACTATACCAGAGCACTCACTAATACTACCAGACGTAATAATACTATACAAGAGCCCTCACTAATACTACCAGACGTAATAATACTATACCAGCGTCCTCACTAATACTACCAGACGTAATAATACTATACCAGAGCCCTCACTAATACTACCAGACGTAATAATACTATACAAGAGCCCTCACTAATACCACCAGACGTAATAATACTATACCAGCGTCCTCACTAATACCACCAGACGTAATAATACTATACCAGCGTCCTCACTAATACTACCAGACGTAATAATACTATACAAGAGCCCTCACTAATACTACCAGACGTAATAATACTATACAAGAGCCCTCACTAATACTACCAGACGTAATAATACTATACAAGAGCACTCACTAATACTACCAGACGTAATAATACTATACAAGAGCCCTCACTAATACTACCAGACGTAATAATACTATACAAGAGCCCTCACTAATACTACCAGACGTAATAATACTATACAAGAGCCCTCACTAATACTACCAGACGTAATAATACTATACCAGAGCCCTCACTAATACTACCAGACGTAATAATACTATACCAGCGTCCTCACTAATACTACCAGACGTAATAATACTATACCAGCGTCCTCACTAATACTACCAGACGTAATAATACTATACCAGCGTCCTCACTAATACTACCAGACGTAATAATACTATACAAGAGCCCTCACTAATACTACCAGACGTAATAATACTATACAAGAGCCCTCACTAATACTACCAGACGTAATAATACTATACCAGAGTCCTCACTAATACTACCAGACGTAATAATACTATACCAGAGCCCTCACTAATACTACCAGACGTAATAATACTATACCAGCGTCCTCACTAATACTACCAGACGTAATAATACTATACCAGCGTCCTCACTAATACTACCAGACGTAATAATACTATACCAGAGCCCTCACTAATACTACCAGACGTAATAATACTATACCAGAGCCCTCACTAATACTACCAGACGTAATAATACTATACCAGCGTCCTCACTAATACTACCAGACGTAATAATACTATACAAGAGCCCTCACTAATACTACCAGACGTAATAATACTATACCAGAGCCCTCACTAATACTACCAGACGTAATAATACTATACCAGCGTCCTTACTAATACCACCAGACGTAATAATACTATACCAGCGTCCTCACTAATACTACCAGATGTAATAATACTATACAAGAGCCCTCACTAATACTACCAGACGTAATAATACTATACCAGCGCCCTCACTAATACTACCAGACGTAATAATACTATACCAGAGTCCTCACTAATACTACCAGACGTAATAATACTATACCAGAGCCCTCACTAATACTACCAGACGTAATAATACTATACCAGCGTCCTCACTAATACTACCAGACGTAATAATACTATACCAGCGTCCTCACTAATACTACCAGACGTAATAATACTATACCAGCGTCCTCACTAATACTACCAGACGTAATAATACTATACCAGAGCCCTCACTAATACTACCAGACGTAATAATACTATACCAGAGTCCTCACTAATACTACCAGACGTAATAATACTATACCAGAGCCCTCACTAATACTACCAGACGTAATAATACTATACAAGAGCCCTCACTAATACTACCAGACGTAATAATACTATACCAGTGTCCTCACTAATACTACCAGACGTAATAATACTATACAAGAGCCCTCACTAATACTACCAGACGTAATAATACTATACCAGCGCCCTCACTAATACTACCAGACGTAATAATACTATACAAGAGCCCTCACTAATACTACCAGACGTAATAATACTATACAAGAGCCCTCACTAATACTACCAGACGTAATAATACTATACCAGAGTCCTCACTAATACTACCAGACGTAATAATACTATACCAGCGCCCTCACTAATACTACCAGACGTAATAATACTATACCAGCGTCCTCACTAATACTACCAGACGTAATAATACTATACAAGAGCCCTCACTAATACTACCAGACGTAATAATACTATACAAGAGCCCTCACTAATACTACCAGACGTAATAATACTATACCAGCGTCCTCACTAATACTACCAGACGTAATAATACTATACAAGAGTCCTCACTAATACTACCAGACGTAATAATACTATACCAGCGTCCTCACTAATACTACCAGACGTAATGATACTATACAAGAGCCCTCACTAATACTACCAGACGTAATAATACTATACAAGAGCCCTCACTAATACTACCAGACGTAATAATACTATACCAGAGTCCTCACTAATACTACCAGACGTAATAATACTATACAAGAGCCCTCACTAATACTACCAGATGTAATAATACTATACCAGCGTCCTCACTAATACTACCAGACGTAATAATACTATACCAGCGTCCTCACTAATACTACCAGACGTAATAATACTATACAAGAGCCCTCACTAATACTACCAGACGTAATAATACTATACAAGAGCCCTCACTAATACTACCAGACGTAATAATACTATACCAGCGTCCTCACTAATACTACCAGACGTAATAATACTATACCAGCGTCCTCACTAATACTACCAGACGTAATAATACTATACCAGCGTCCTCACTAATACTACCAGACGTAATAATACTATACCAGCGTCCTCACTAATACTACCAGACGTAATAATACTATACAAGAGCCCTCACTAATACTACCAGACGTAATAATACTATACCAGAGCCCTCACTAATACTACCAGACGTAATAATACTATACAAGAGCCCTCACTAATACTACCAGACGTAATAATACTATACCAGAGCCCTCACTAATACTACCAGACGTAATAATACTATACAAGAGCCCTCACTAATACTACCAGACGTAATAATACTATACCAGCGTCCTCACTAATACTACCAGACGTAATAATACTATACAAGAGCCCTCACTAATACTACCAGACGTAATAATACTATACCAGAGCCCTCACTAATACTACCAGACGTAATAATACTATACAAGAGCCCTCACTAATACTACCAGACGTAATAATACTATACCAGCGTCCTCACTAATACTACCAGACGTAATAATACTATACAAGAGCCCTCACTAATACTACCAGACGTAATAATACTATACCAGCGCCCTCACTAATACTACCAGACGTAATAATACTATACAAGAGCCCTCACTAATACTACCAGACGTAATAATACTATACCAGCGTCCTCACTAATACTACCAGACGTAATAATACTATACAAGAGCCCTCACTAATACTACCAGACGTAATAATACTATACCAGCGTCCTCACTAATACTACCAGACGTAATAATACTATACCAGCGTCCTCACTAATACTACCAGACGTAATAATACTATACCAGCGTCCTCACTAATACTACCAGACGTAATAATACTATACCAGAGCCCTCACTAATACTACCAGACGTAATAATACTATACCAGCGTCCTCACTAATACTACCAGACGTAATAATACTATACAAGAGCCCTCACTAATACTACCAGACGTAATAATACTATACCAGCGCCCTCACTAATACTACCAGACGTAATAATACTATACCAGCGTCCTCACTAATACTACCAGATGTAATAATACTATACAAGAGCCCTCACTAATACTACCAGACGTAATAATACTATACAAGAGCCCTCACTAATACTACCAGACGTAATAATACTATACCAGCGTCCTCACTAATACTACCAGACGTAATAATACTATACAAGAGCCCTCACTAATACTACCAGACGTAATAATACTATACCAGAGCCCTCACTAATACTACCAGACGTAATAATACTATACCAGCGTCCTCACTAATACTACCAGACGTAATAATACTATACAAGAGCCCTCACTAATACTACCAGACGTAATAATACTATACCAGCGCCCTCACTAATACTACCAGACGTAATAATACTATACAAGAGCCCTCACTAATACTACCAGACGTAATAATACTATACCAGCGTCCTCACTAATACTACCAGACGTAATAATACTATACCAGCGTCCTCACTAATACTACCAGACGTAATAATACTATACCAGCGTCCTCACTAATACTACCAGACGTAATAATACTATACCAGCGTCCTCACTAATACTACCAGACGTAATAATACTATACCAGCGTCCTCACTAATACTACCAGACGTAATAATACTATACAAGAGCCCTCACTAATACTACCAGACGTAATAATACTATACCAGAGCCCTCACTAATACTACCAGACGTAATAATACTATACAAGAGCCCTCACTAATACTACCAGACGTAATAATACTATACCAGCGCCCTCACTAATACTACCAGACGTAATAATACTATACCAGAGTCCTCACTAATACTACCAGACGTAATAATACTATACCAGAGCCCTCACTAATACTACCAGACGTAATAATACTATACCAGCGTCCTCACTAATACTACCAGACGTAATAATACTATACCAGCGTCCTCACTAATACTACCAGACGTAATAATACTATACCAGCGTCCTCACTAATACTACCAGACGTAATAATACTATACCAGAGCCCTCACTAATACTACCAGACGTAATAATACTATACCAGAGTCCTCACTAATACTACCAGACGTAATAATACTATACCAGAGCCCTCACTAATACTACCAGACGTAATAATACTATACAAGAGCCCTCACTAATACTACCAGACGTAATAATACTATACCAGTGTCCTCACTAATACTACCAGACGTAATAATACTATACAAGAGCCCTCACTAATACTACCAGACGTAATAATACTATACCAGCGCCCTCACTAATACTACCAGACGTAATAATACTATACAAGAGCCCTCACTAATACTACCAGACGTAATAATACTATACCAGCGCCCTCACTAATACTACCAGACGTAATAATACTATACAAGAGCCCTCACTAATACTACCAGACGTAATAATACTATACAAGAGCCCTCACTAATACTACCAGACGTAATAATACTATACCAGAGTCCTCACTAATACTACCAGACGTAATAATACTATACCAGCGCCCTCACTAATACTACCAGACGTAATAATACTATACCAGCGTCCTCACTAATACTACCAGACGTAATAATACTATACAAGAGCCCTCACTAATACTACCAGACGTAATAATACTATACAAGAGCCCTCACTAATACTACCAGACGTAATAATACTATACCAGCGTCCTCACTAATACTACCAGACGTAATAATACTATACAAGAGTCCTCACTAATACTACCAGACGTAATAATACTATACCAGCGTCCTCACTAATACTACCAGACGTAATGATACTATACAAGAGCCCTCACTAATACTACCAGACGTAATAATACTATACAAGAGCCCTCACTAATACTACCAGACGTAATAATACTATACCAGAGTCCTCACTAATACTACCAGACGTAATAATACTATACAAGAGCCCTCACTAATACTACCAGATGTAATAATACTATACCAGCGTCCTCACTAATACTACCAGACGTAATAATACTATACCAGCGTCCTCACTAATACTACCAGACGTAATAATACTATACAAGAGCCCTCACTAATACTACCAGACGTAATAATACTATACAAGAGCCCTCACTAATACTACCAGACGTAATAATACTATACCAGCGTCCTCACTAATACTACCAGACGTAATAATACTATACCAGCGTCCTCACTAATACTACCAGACGTAATAATACTATACCAGCGTCCTCACTAATACTACCAGACGTAATAATACTATACCAGCGTCCTCACTAATACTACCAGACGTAATAATACTATACAAGAGCCCTCACTAATACTACCAGACGTAATAATACTATACCAGAGCCCTCACTAATACTACCAGACGTAATAATACTATACAAGAGCCCTCACTAATACTACCAGACGTAATAATACTATACCAGAGCCCTCACTAATACTACCAGACGTAATAATACTATACCAGCGTCCTCACTAATACTACCAGACGTAATAATACTATACCAGCGTCCTCACTAATACTACCAGACGTAATAATACTATACAAGAGCCCTCACTAATACTACCAGACGTAATAATACTATACCAGCGTCCTCACTAATACTACCAGACGTAATAATACTATACAAGAGCCCTCACTAATACTACCAGACGTAATAATACTATACAAGAGCCCTCACTAATACTACCAGACGTAATAATACTATACCAGCGCCCTCACTAATACTACCAGACGTAATAATACTATACAAGAGCCCTCACTAATACTACCAGACGTAATAATACTATACCAGCGTCCTCACTAATACTACCAGACGTAATAATACTATACAAGAGCCCTCACTAATACTACCAGACGTAATAATACTATACAAGAGCCCTCACTAATACTACCAGACGTAATAATACTATACCAGCGCCCTCACTAATACTACCAGACGTAATAATACTATACAAGAGCCCTCACTAATACTACCAGACGTAATAATACTATACAAGAGCCCTCACTAATACTACCAGACGTAATAATACTATACCAGCGTCCTCACTAATACTACCAGACGTAATAATACTATACAAGAGCCCTCACTAATACTACCAGACGTAATAATACTATACCAGCGTCCTCACTAATACTACCAGACGTAATAATACTATACCAGCGTCCTCACTAATACTACCAGACGTAATAATACTATACAAGAGCACTCACTAATACTACCAGACGTAATAATACTATACAAGAGCCCTCACTAATACTACCAGACGTAATAATACTATACAAGAGCCCTCACTAATACTACCAGACGTAATAATACTATACCAGTGTCCTCACTAATAGTACCAGACGTAATAATACTATACAAGAGCCCTCACTAATACTACCAGACGTAATAATACTATACCAGCGTCCTCACTAATACTACCAGACGTAATAATACTATACCAGCGTCCTCGCTAATACTACCAGACGTAATAATACTATACAAGAGCCCTCACTAATACTACCAGACGTAATAATACTATACAAGAGCCCTCACTAATACTACCAGACGTAATAATACTATACAAGAGCCCTCACTAATACTACCAGACGTAATAATACTATACAAGAGCCCTCACTAATACTACCAGACGTAATAATACTATACAAAAGCCCTCACTAATACTACCAGACGTAATAATACTATACCAGAGCCCTCACTAATACTACCAGACGTAATAATACTATACAAGAGCCCTCACTAATACTACCAGACGTAATAATACTATACAAGAGCCCTCACTAATACTACCAGACGTAATAATACTATACCAGAGCCCTCACTAATACTACCAGACGTAATAATACTATACAAGAGCCCTCACTAATACTACCAGACGTAATAATACTATACCAGCGTCCTCACTAATACTACCAGACGTAATAATACTATACCAGCGTCCTCACTAATACTACCAGACGTAATAATACTATACCAGCGTCCTCACTAATACTACCAGACGTAATAATACTATACTAGCGTCCTCACTAATACTACCAGACGTAATAATACTATACAAGAGCCCTCACTAATACTACCAGACGTAATAATACTATACCAGAGCCCTCACTAATACTACCAGACGTAATAATACTATACAAGAGCCCTCACTAATACTACCAGACGTAATAATACTATACAAGAGCCCTCACTAATACTACCAGACGTAATAATACTATACCAGAGCCCTCACTAATACTACCAGACGTAATAATACTATACAAGAGCCCTCACTAATACTACCAGACGTAATAATACTATACCAGCGCCCTCACTAATACTACCAGACGTAATAATACTATACCAGCGTCTTCACTAATACTACCAGACGTAATAATACTATACAAGAGCCCTCACTAATACTACCAGACGTAATAATACTATACCAGAGTCCTCACTAATACTACCAGACGTAATAATACTATACAAGAGCCCTCACTAATACTACCAGACGTAATAATACTATACAAGAGCCCTCACTAATACTACCAGACGTAATAATACTATACCAGCGCCCTCACTAATACTACCAGACGTAATAATACTATACCAGCGTCCTCACTAATACTACCAGACGTAATAATACTATACAAGAGCCCTCACTAATACTACCAGACGTAATAATACTATACAAGAGCCCTCACTAATACTACCAGACGTAATAATACTATACAAGAGCCCTCACTAATACTACCAGACGTAATAATACTATACCAGTGCCCTCACTAATACTACCAGACGTAATAATACTATACAAGAGCCCTCACTAATACTACCAGACGTAATAATACTATACAAGAGCCCTCACTAATACTACCAGACGTAATAATACTATACAAGAGCCCTCACTAATACTACCAGACGTAATAATACTATACCAGTGCCCTCACTAATACTACCAGACGTAATAATACTATACAAGAGCCCTCACTAATACTACCAGACGTAATAATACTATACCAGAGCCCTCACTAATATTACCAGACGTAATAATACTATACAAGCGCCCTCACTAATACTACCAGACGTAATAATACTATACCATCGTCTTCTATCTGTGCTAACCACAGTGATTCTGTAATAGTGACAACCCTAGTCCCCCCCCGTAGCAGGGATAACCACGGTGCTGCTCCACGTATCTGTAGTAACTTCGGTGACTTTGAAATGGTGACCGCCGTGGTGCGATACGTACAGTAGCATCTTCCGGGGGCGTTCTCTGACTGATCAGTACCTGGAGTCGTGTGACCGGGTGTTGCTTTTTCCTGCCACAGATGCGCGTCTAGTCTTAGTGCGGGGTCAGACTGTTCGTCCGCTCTCTCGGATGGGAAGATCTGTAGATTCTTGTAGACATAGACAAGGCAGTGTGTAGGATCTCCGCACTTGGTATATTTTCATGAGGCGCCCATGAGTGTGAAGTGCTGCGGGGCGTTTTCACATTGTGGCGGGAATGGCAGCAAAATGTTGAATGTTAAAAGTTTCTGCAAAATGTCAACTTTTTTTATTTCTTTTTTCTAGACTTTCCCTCGGACGTGAATTTTCCACAATGGGCAAAAAAGGAAAAGTAGGAAAAAGCCGAAAGGATAAATTTTATCATCTGGCAAAGGAAACAGGTAACGCAATGCAGTCTACAGCCACAGAGCGGGAGGGGCGTTACAATGCCTGGGTTATAACCTCTGACTAGACCGCCACCTTTCACCACTTTACGTCTTCGTCACATTTTCAGGCTACCGATCCCGTTCAGCGTTTAAGCTCATTCAGCTTAATAGGAAGTTTCAGTTCCTGCAGAAAGCTCGGGCCCTCATTGATCTTTGTGCAGCTCCCGGAGGATGGTAAGTGGCGGGTGTGACCGTAAATTGTCATCATCTACTGTGCGGTTACGTACGTGTTTGGCGGATGTCAGGAAAGGGTTAAGAAGGCTTTGTGAAGACCTTTCCATGGATGTCCGGCTGCCGTGCGCCGCAGTCAATGACGGGTCCCGGGTGTTGTTTGGGTTTTACGGTTTATTAAATGTAGGTTTTCTCTTCTGCTTTGTTATATTTCAGGCTGCAGGTTGCCTCTAAGTTCATGCCGGTCTCCAGTCTTATAATAGGTAAGTGAGGTTTGGTTTCTTTAAAGGATTAGAAAAACACGGCCGATTTATTTTCCAAAAACAGCGCCACACCTGTCCACAGGTTGTGTTTGGTATTGCAGCTCCGAGCTGTTTTTGGAAGAAGGCAGCCAGGTTCTTCTAATCCTCAAGATTAGAGAATATTGTAGTATAGGACCTGCTATTGTCATACCTGACCTCGTGTTTTCTCACTTTGCTGTCTCCAGGGATTGATCTTGTGCCAATTAAAGCGATCCCCAATGTTGTCACTTTACAGGAGGATATCACCAGCGAGTCCTGCAGACAGGTAATGCCCGGTCCACATCGATGCTCAGGACAAAGTGCGTGCGGCTGTGTTGTAATTCTGACACATCACTAGGTCGCTCCTTGACCCCAGGCGTTACTGGTTACCACCACCCAATGGGCATTGCTGTCAGATATAGTCAATATGGCATCGAGGAATATCCATCTAAGAAGCTCTAATCATTCTAGAAGGAAACGGTCCGTCTCTTAAAGCTGTACTCACATTAAATGCAATGTCAATACTGACTGGGAATTAACCAGTAGATCAAAAGGGTTTCCCCTATGACATCATAAAGGAAAGCGTAGTGATGTCATTGACTGGGGTCTCCTCCTTTCTTGTACAGCCTGGGGGCTTTATGAGGACCCTTGAGTTGCCCATAGACCGTGCCAGTTGTTAAGGTACCTGCCGAATATTGGTTTAGATACGTCACGTTGCGTGGGACATTACGGTTTAGTAACCTATGCGACAACGTTTTCGGAGAATGAAGTGAAATGTGGGTGGCGTTTCTCTGTCCAATTCTATGGGAATTATGGAAACAGCCGAGCAAGAGGGCGAAGCCCCCTCTGATCGTTCTCCAGCGCGGCCGCCTCACTGGGACGAGGGTTTGGGAGCTCCATTCTCCACATAGCTGCGGCTCCCAGAGCAACGATCACACATTTATGGCCTATCCAGAGCTGTGAATAATCCGTAAAAATAAGTTCTGAGCCCTGGAATGGCGATGGGTGAACATAGATAGAAGTCTGACTGCCTGCAGCCACCACTAGGGGGAGCCCACTGTGTACTGTTTATACCGTGAAGCCAAGAGGATTTGGACCTTGACTTAATATTGGAAACACATGAAGTAGAATTTTTAGACTTCTAATGACCCCTTTGGGTAAAGTTCCTCCGTAATATTCAGCCATATATTAAATAAAACTGTTACTCCTCTCCATTACCTGTTTATTCCTAAAGGCGTTGAAGAAGCAGCTTCAGACGTGGAAGGCAGACGTGGTTTTGAATGACGGAGCGCCGAATGTTGGAGCGAACTGGATCTACGATGCGTTTTCACAAGGTTGGGTTTTGTGCACCAGACATCTGCTAAACCTGTCCGTACACGGTAGAATATCAGATAGGGGGTCTTCTCTTACACACGTTGTACCCCAGTTCTCCTTCCCTCGAGTTCTCCATTCACATCTTGAAGCAGTGGTAGAGCAAGCCCCAAAGTACAATACGTGTGTGTGGGATTATAAAATCATCGTTCAATCTACACGCAGGTGGAGTAGTCAGTCCGCAGCCATGTGACGCTTCTTCTCCTCCCGCAGTTCACTTGTCGCTGATGGCGCTGCGTCTCGCCTGTGATTGTCTTGGAAGAGGCGGCTGTTTTATTACAAAGGTTTTCCGCTCTGCCGATTATCAGTCTTTACTTTGGATCCTTAAGAACTTTTTCAAGAAAGTCAACGCCACAAAGCCCCAGGCGTCCCGTAGTGAGAGCGCGGAGATCTTCGTCGTGTGTCAAGGTAAGTGATTACTGTGACTGCAGAAACCCTCCCTCCCGACGGCCACAGAGGTGCCCTCCCTCCCGACGGCCACAGAGGTGCCCCCCTCCCTCCCGACGGCCACAGAGGTGCCCCCCTCCCTCCCGACGGCCACAGAGGTGCCCCCCTCCCTCCCGACGGCCACAGAGGTGCCCCCCTCCCTCCCGACGGCCACAGAGGTGCCCCCCTCCCTCCCGACGGCCACAGAGGTGCCCCCCTCCCTCCCGACGGCCACAGAGGTGCCCCCCTCCCTCCCGACGGCCACAGAGGTGCCCCCCTCCCTCCCGACGGCCACAGAGGTGCCCCCCTCCCTCCCGACGGCCACAGAGGTGCCCCCCTCCCTCCCGACGGCCACAGAGGTGCCCCCCTCCCTCCCGACGGCCACAGAGGTGCCCCCCTCCCTCCCGACGGCCACAGAGATGCCCTCCTCCCTCCCGACGGCCACAGAGGTGCCCCCCTCCCTCCCGACGGCCACAGAGGTGCCCCCCCTCCCTCCCGACGGCCACAGAGGTGCCCCCCCTCCCTCCCGACGGCCACAGAGGTGCCCCCCTCCCTCCCGACGGCCACAGAGGTGCCCCCCTCCCTCCCGACGGCCACAGAGGTGCCCCCCTCCCTCCCGACGGCCACAGAGGTGCCCCCCTCCCTCCCGACGGCCACAGAGGTGCCCCCCTCCCTCCCGACGGCCACAGAGATGCCCTCCTCCCTCCCGACGGCCACAGAGGTGCCCCCCTCCCTCCCGACGGCCACAGAGGTGCCCCCCCTCCCTCCCGACTGCCACAGAGGTGCCCCCCCTCCCTCCCGACGGCCACAGAGGTGCCCCCCCTCCCTCCCGACGGCCACAGAGGTGCCCCCCCTCCCTCCCGACGGCCACAGAGGTGCCCCCCCTCCCTCCCGACGGCCACAGAGGTGCCCCCCCTCCCTCCCGACGGCCACAGAGGTGCCCCCCCTCCCTCCCGACGGCCACAGAGGTGCCCCCCCTCCCTCCCGACGGCCACAGAGGTGCCCCCCTCCCTCCCGACGGCCACAGAGGTGCCCCCCCTCCCTCCCGACGGCCACAGAGGTGCCCCCCCTCCCTCCCGACGGCCACCGAGGTGCCCCCCCTCCCTCCCGACGGCCACCGAGGTGCCCCCCTGTGGGATGTTTTAGTCCCTGCACACGGCCGCCATTATTCGGCTCTGTTCACAGTAACATAATGGCTTCCGCTTATAACGGAGCTATGACGGCTACAAATACGTGAAGTCAGCAGCACATCCAAAGTCTCCATAACCGCAAAGCAGAGGAGCACGGGTCCTGACTGGTGACAGGTGATAGACAAGCAGAGAGGAACCGCACACAAACCCTGGAGCGTGGCGGCCTGAGGGAGCGTGGCGGCCTGAGGGAGCGTGGCGGCCTGAGGGAGCGTGGCGGCCGGAGGGAGCGTGGCGGCCGGAGGGAGCGTGGCGGCCGGAGGGAGCGTGGCGGCCGGAGGGAGCGTGGCGGCCGGAGGGAGCGTGGCGGCCGGAGGGAGCGTGGCGGCCGGAGGGAGCGTCCGGCTGTGCCGGGTCCCGCTGACGGATCCTGGGTCTGGCTATATCTTCTGGAAGCGTCCACTATACTCGCTCTTACTCGTGCTCGTCTTCTCACCCCTCCAGGATACCTGGCTCCTGATAAAATAGACGCTCGATTCTTTGATCCCAAATTTGCATTCAAGAATGTGGAGAACCCGGTGCAAACAGTGACTCAGCTCATATCTAACAAGAAGCCCAAGGTTAGTGGTCTGGATTACACGCTGCGCCTTCCACACTCCAAACACACACAAACCTGTCCCGAGGGCGGAGGAGATCCTGATGTGTCACTGAATATTCAATGTGCGCAGATCCATCCGACCGATGTCACCCGTAGAAATAACATGTCACCACCGCATAGGAGATAAATGTATGATGGCTGCGGGTCCGACACTGAGACCCCCGGGGGTCCCGGGCTCCTCACATGCGCATTACCGATCCATTCATTCTCTAGAGGACTGGACTGATGGAGAATGAATGTAGGGGTAGTGCGCATGCGTGTCCATCGCTGCTTTCAAACGGGCGACACGGGACCCTCGTTCCCATGATGGCCGGAGGTCCCATTGGTCGGACCTGAAGCGATGATACTTTTATCACCTATGCAGTAGACGGGTGACTATTTCCAGGTTGGTTACATTGTGGACCCGGCGGTGGGTATACGCTGCTGCCACTAGGAGGCGTGACCCGCATATACCGGATGTACCCGTCCTACAGACGCTCAGATTATTCAGTCCCCGCTTAGTGTAGGAGGGTATGGTTATTTTTATGTTATTTTTTTTCCCTTTTCTATCTCCTTATGTGGGAAACGAGGATGACACTGTCCCCCCTGCTTTACCCTCCCAGGCGGGTGCACGGTGTTGACTACACTGCGCTGTTGTTCCCCAGCCTAAGACGACGAGCGCAAGCTCCTCTGTCACTGTTATGGGGCATGTCCTACTTTTCGTTGCTCCCATGATCTGTATCGCAGGCCGTGATGACAGGCACAGCCGTGTGTATGAGGCCTTCATGTCAAGCCTCCTAGTGGCAACAGCAAATGCCTCCGGTCTGTGTCCCTGAATGAGATCGGGATTTTTACAGCGTGGAGCACACGTGGCTGTCTAATGAAAGCCGAGTTCCCATCTCCTATCCCAGCTGTTTAACCCTTTGATCGCCAAGGTCGAGAGTGACCACCAGCTCGGCTTGAATTCTTGGTGCTGGATACATTTCAGACTGGACAGTGCACATGGGGGGGACCCAAGATCTATGGATATACTCCTGTAAAGTGAGCGTGCAGCCTCAGTAGACCGGCTTGGCGAGGTGTAGCAGCAGCACAGAGGATCACCGTACTGAGCCCACCCCTACTATGAGCGCTCAGTACCAGTATGTGGTCACAGGTGGCGCCCCCTGCTGGTGTTTGTTAACGATCATCATTATGTATATGTTGAGCTTGTCCTGTTATCGTGTTCTCCACAGGCAGAAGGATATGAGGAAGGGCCGGTTTACCAACGAGCCTCTTTGGTTGAATTCCTGAAAGCTCAAAATCCTGTGGACTTCCTTTCCAAGATCAGTGAGGTCCGTCCACAAGTCTTACCTATTCTTTACTTCTGGGGCCAAGTTCTAACCGCGTTGGGGGTCCCGTTCGTCAGAATACTTCATAATGGATCCACTATTCTTTATTTTTCAGATTGTCATAGACGACCAGGATTTAGAGAGACACTCGGCTACCACCGATGACATCAAAGAATGCTGCAAAGACATCAAAGTGTTGGGGCGCAAAGAGCTGAGGTACTGACGGCACGGGGGTCTTCATAGAACCCCTCATCATTGTGCTGAGAACCACTTCTGATCAATCCTCTCACCCTCTCAGGTCGCTCTTGAGCTGGAGATCTAAACTACGTAGACATGTGGCAAAGAAGCTGAAAGATGAATCCAAAGGTTCCATGGAGGAAATCAAGTAAGACCTTCCTCTTCTATGATCGACTGCCTCTCGGTTCTATGAGTAAGAACTTGCGCTATAGTTCACCTCCCAAATGGACGCCCACCTTCATCACCAGTTAGTTTTTTTTAATATATGAATCGGTCCAACACCATGGCCGCGAAGGAAAGGTAACTCCGATCCCGTAACTCTGATGCCGGCCATGTACCCACTAAGATGCCGTGGTCAATAGTGACTGCGGCATCTAAGCCGTTGTAAGGGGGTGTGGTGCCGATGGTTGTCATGGCAACCTGGGGGCCTAGTGAAGGTCTGCTATCTCTGCTTTCTGGTATTCCTGTGTATTATATCAGTGATCAAATGATCGCTTTTTCAAGTCCCGTAGCATAAAGAAGTTTTTAATGTACAAAAAATATTAAAGATCCCTTTTTTCCTCTCTAAAATAATGTAAAAAGAAAACCTAATTGGTATCGCGGCATCCGTAAAAGTCCAAACTATGACAAAATAACAATATTTAACCGGCATGGTGAACGACGTAAAAAAAGAAAAATGCTATTTTTTGGTGTATACATTTGGAATCGCCGTCATCGTATTGACCCACAGAATAAAGTTAACCTGTCGTTTTTACCGCACGGTGAACGCCGTAAAATCAAAACCACAAAAACCACAACCATTAAAAAGGACAAGTCATCCTGTAAAAAACAAGCCCCGTGCGGCTGTATCGCCAGAAGAATAAAAAAGTTACAACTTTTAGAAGAAGAGGATGGAAAAACGAAAATAAACAAATAATAATTGGCTGTAATGCCACGGGGTTAAAGTAGGCCGCCACTAATCCACGTGTTTGAACCCTTTTCAGTCTCAGTTCGGGTGAGGAGGCTGAGGGATCTGCTGCTGAAGATAAACCCGATGAGGAAGAGGATGAGGACGAGAAACTTGAACGAAAGTTAGCGGAACTAAAGGCTGAAGAGCTGGCGGCGTTAAAGAGGTGAGGAGCAGTTCTGGATGCTCTCCTCGGTGAGGAGCAGTTCTGGATGTTCTCCTCGGTGAGGAGCAGTTCTGGATGTTCTCCTCGGTGAGGAGCAGTTCTGGATGTTCTCCTCGGTGAGGAGCAGTTCTGGATGCTCTCCTCGGTGAGGAGCAGTTCTGGATGTTCTCCTCGGTGAGGAGCAGTTCTGGATGTTCTCCTCGGTGAGGAGCAGTTCTGGATGCTCTCCTCGGTGAGGAGCAGTTCTGGATGTTCTCCTCGGTGAGGAGCAGTTCTGGATGTTCTCCTCGGTGAGGAGCAGTTCTGGATGTTCTCCTCGGTGAGGAGCAGTTCTGGATGTTCTCCTCGGTGAGGAGCAGTTCTGGATGTTCTCCTCGGTGAGGAGCAGTTCTGGATGCTCTCCTCGGTGAGGAGCAGTTCTGGATGCTCTCCTCGGTGAGGAGCAGTTCTGGATGCTCTCCTCGGTGAGGAGCAGTTCTGGATGCTCTCCTCGGTGAGGAGCAGTTCTGGATGTTCTCCTCGGCGAGGAGCAGTTCTGGATGTTCTCCTCGGCGAGGAGCAGTTCTGGATGTTCTCCTCGGCGAGGAGCAGTTCTGGATGTTCTCCTCGGCGAGGAGCAGTTCTGGATGCTCTCCTCGGTGAGGAGCAGTTCTGGATGTTCTCCTCGGTGAGGAGCAGTTCTGGATGCTCTCCTCGGTGAGGAGCAGTTCTGGATGTTCTCCTCGGTGAGGAGCAGTTCTGGATGTTCTCCTCGGTGAGGAGCAGTTCTGGATGTTCTCCTCGGTGAGGAGCAGTTCTGGATGTTCTCCTCGGTGAGGAGCAGTTCTGGATGTTCTCCTCGGTGAGGAGCAGTTCTGGATGTTCTCCTCGGTGAGGAGCAGTTCTGGATGTTCTCCTCGGTGAGGAGCAGTTCTGGATGTTCTCCTCGGTGAGGAGCAGTTCTGGATGTTCTCCTCGGTGAGGAGCAGTTCTGGATGTTCTCCTCGGTGAGGAGCAGTTCTGGATGTTCTCCTCGGTGAGGAGCAGTTCTGGATGTTCTCCTCGGTGAGGAGCAGTTCTGGATGCTCTCCTCGGTGAGGAGCAGTTCTGGATGTTCTCCTCGGTGAGGAGCAGTTCTGGATGTTCTCCTCGGTGAGGAGCAGTTCTGGATGCTCTCCTCGGTGAGGAGCAGTTCTGGATGCTCTCCTCGGTGAGGAGCAGTTCTGGATGCTCTCCTCGGTGAGGAGCAGTTCTGGATGCTCTCCTCGGTGAGGAGCAGTTCTGGATGTTCTCCTCGGTGAGGAGCAGTTCTGGATGTTCTCCTCGGTGAGGAGCAGTTCTGGATGCTCTCCTCGGTGAGGAGCAGTTCTGGATGTTCTCCTCGGTGAGGAGCAGTTCTGGATGTTCTCCTCGGTGAGGAGCAGTTCTGGATGTTCTCCTCGGTGAGGAGCAGTTCTGGATGTTCTCCTCGGTGAGGAGCAGTTCTGGATGTTCTCCTCGGTGAGGAGCAGTTCTGGATGCTCTCCTCGGTGAGGAGCAGTTCTGGATGCTCTCCTCGGTGAGGAGCAGTTCTGGATGCTCTCCTCGGTGAGGAGCAGTTCTGGATGCTCTCCTCGGTGAGGAGCAGTTCTGGATGCTCTCCTCGGTGAGGAGCAGTTCTGGATGCTCTCCTCGGTGTGGAGCAGTTCTGGATGCTCTCCTCGGTGAGGAGCAGTTCTGGATGCTCTCCTCGGTGAGGAGCAGTTCTGGATGTTCTCCTCGGTGAGGAGCAGTTCTGGATGTTCTCCTCGGTGAGGAGCAGTTCTGGATGTTCTCCTCGGTGAGGAGCAGTTCTGGATGCTCTCCTCGGTGAGGAGCAGTTCTGGATGCTCTCCTCGGTGAGGAGCAGTTCTGGATGCTCTCCTCGGTGAGGAGCAGTTCTGGATGTTCTCCTCGGTGAGGAGCAGTTCTGGATGTTCTCCTCGGTGAGGAGCAGTTCTGGATGCTCTCCTCGGTGAGGAGCAGTTCTGGATGCTCTCCTCGGTGAGGAGCAGTTCTGGATGTTCTCCTCGGTGAGGAGCAGTTCTGGATGCTCTCCTCGGTGAGGAGCAGTTCTGGATGCTCTCCTCGGTGAGGAGCAGTTCTGGATGTTCTCCTCGGTGAGGAGCAGTTCTGGATGTTCTCCTCGGTGAGGAGCAGTTCTGGATGCTCTCCTCGGTGAGGAGCAGTTCTGGATGCTCTCCTCGGTGAGGAGCAGTTCTGGATGCTCTCCTCGGTGAGGAGCAGTTCTGGATGCTCTCCTCGGTGAGGAGCAGTTCTGGATGTTCTCCTCGGTGAGGAGCAGTTCTGGATGTTCTCCTCGGTGAGGAGCAGTTCTGGATGCTCTCCTCGGTGAGGAGCAGTTCTGGATGCTCTCCTCGGTGAGGAGCAGTTCTGGATGTTCTCCTCGGTGAGGAGCAGTTCTGGATGCTCTCCTCGGTGAGGAGCAGTTCTGGATGCTCTCCTCGGCGAGGAGCAGTTCTGGATGTTCTCCTCGGCGAGGAGCAGTTCTGGATGTTCTCCTCGGCGAGGAGCAGTTCTGGATGTTCTCCTCGGCGAGGAGCAGTTCTGGATGTTCTCCTCGGCGAGGAGCAGTTCTGGATGTTCTCCTCGGCGAGGAGCAGTTCTGGATGTTCTCCTCGGCGAGCAGCAGTTCTGGATGCTCTCCTCGGCGAGCAGCAGTTCTGGATGCTCTCCTCGGCGAGCAGCAGTTCTGGATGCTCTCCTCGGCGAGCAGCAGTTCTGGATGCTCTCCTCGGCGAGCAGCAGTTCTGGATGCTCTCCTCGGCGAGCAGCAGTTCTGGATGCTCTCCTCGGCGAGCAGCAGTTCTGGATGCTCTCCTCGGCGAGGAGCAGTTCTGGATGCTCTCCTCGGTGAGGAGATCTCATGTCTTACGATACTCTTTTCATTTATTAGGAAGAAAAAGCAGCTGCTGAAAGTCCAGCGCCGTCAGAGGTTGAGAACGGAGCTGAAGATGGATCTCCCTGGGGTTTCTATTGCGGATGATGGAGATACCAGCATGTTCTCCCTCAAGACGATCGGCAAGAAGGAGGTAGGCAACTGCAGACGAAAAGGGGGTGTCCCATCACAGGCAATCCCTTGGGGGGTGCAGTTAACCGGCATTACAATTGGCTACTGCAACGTGACTGACGGGGGAGGAAGGGGAGGTGTGTGTCGTGTCCATGACACCATTTTTCCCACAGCTCTTCTGATGTACTTAGTCATGCTCCTCCCCCTTGTTTCCTTTACTACTAGCATGGTTTACCATTGGGAATAGCACTGTTTTTGTGATGTTTTTGGTTTCTCAGCTATTACAGACCCTTTCACGTGGAGACATGGCTGCTGCAGACGCTCTGGTGTCACAGGGCGACCCTAATGACGGAGATATATGTCTCTCAGACCTTGAGGACATGGAGGATGATGATGAAATCTCCCTAGCCAGTGACCTGGATGAAGACGACCTGTCTGAAGTCAGGAAGCAGGAAAAAAAGTTGCAGCGTTCGAGGCACGATTGACGTTTTCCATGGCTTCATTTATTTTCTGTTTTTTTTAGTCTTTTTTTTTTTTACTATTCTTAATTCCTGTTTCCCCAGGGGGCCAGCTACAGCTACAGAGGCCCAGGTGGATGAGGGAGAGACCAATCCTCTGCTGCTATCCCTGGAAGACCCGTCAGATCGTGAGCAGAGAGATACAAGTCTGTGGTTTGGAAAGGTTGGTGAATTTGGATTGGACCGTTCTTTGCCGGAGCTGCTGCTTTCGACCCGTATTTGGCCCCAAGAATCGAGATGGGTGCAGCTTGTTTTTTTAAGTGTGCAGAGATTGAGGGGGTGCGGGGTACCTGCCGTGATTGTAGGAACCTCACTATTACCATATTGTTTACAGGGGATTTTTTCATCGGTGCTACATTCGAATGCCGATGAAGAGATGGAAATTAAGCAAACAAAGATTTTACAGGAGACGGTGAGCGGTAAGTGAAGGAGACTGAGCCCCGAGAACGGGCAGCGCGCCATGTTGGGAGTTCTTCTACCCTTCGATACCAGCGCTATCCATGGGGCACACATGAAATTACTTGACACACCATGCTGTTATTTTCTAGAAACAAAAACGACAAAGGGGAAGAAGGAGTCTCGGAAAAGCCGTAAAAACACAGAAGGGACGGCCTCAGACGTGAGCCACAAAGATGGAAGAGGAGCTCAACCGCTGGCTGAGGGACCTGCACCGGAAGGGACCGCAGGAGATGCCAGTGACTCGGACAGTGACCGCAGTGATGATGAGAGGTGAGGATATACAGCCGCGTCCTGGGGCTCCTGCACACCACCGAATGCCACGCGGGCCATTTTTCACGCCATCCGATCGTTCTCACGGACCTATTCACTTCAGTAGGTATCGCGAAAACGGACCCACCTCTGATACGTGGACATATAGAACATGTCCTGTCTGTCCACGGATCACAGACGGGACTCGGGCGGCGCCCACGGTCGCGTACAAGAGCCCTTGTATATTTATAATGCCGTGCTCCCTCCATGACTCTAGGGATATTCAATCCATGAAGAAGAAATCCGGAAAGAGAACTAATGAAGAGAAAGACGATTTTGAAGTGGTTCCTGTAGAACGCCCAGGTTGGTATCGCACAATTGTCCTCTGTCCATCCTGCGTGTCATCTGTGCTCCGCCCCCCACAATTGGCGCTTCCAGGGGTGGTTTAGTGGGCGCGATGGCACCTTCTTAATTAACTATTCTGGTTCACATTTTATCTGCTTATTAAAGTAAGTACTTATATTTATCACAAAACTCTGCGTGGTGCTATATAGTTGTTCTTCCTGGAAATATATTGGCTACTGTTACCATTCCTCTTTTTAGTTGTGTGTGTCCCCCGTCCCCCCCACGGTCTGACTCTGTCAGCACGGATTAGATTGTCAGTGTATAGGGACACACCCCATTGACAAGAGGAGTAGTAACACGATTTCAATATATTCATACATTTCCAGGAGGAGCAAGAGAGGAAATGTACAATGCAGAGTTGACTCCTGTGAATGACGGGAAGATATTCCTGTATTTCTACCTGTAAGTTGCAGGCTGATCTATGGTTAAGGGCGTAATTTTCCTCTCCGCAGTTAAACGCTCCCGTGTCTTGGACGCGGAAGGTCTCGCTCTTGGAACAATCATTGCCACATCAAAAAAAGCTACCAGGGATCTGATTGACAACTCTTTTAACAAGTGGGTACTTTTCTGGTAAGACTCTTTGGATATTATTATGTCGCCATGCTTCTTCATGTCGTTGTCTGTCCGCCTGTAGACGAACCTTCAATGATGCCGAAGACGACCTGCCGGATTGGTTTTTCTCCGAGGAAAAGAAACATCGAGTTCTTCAGCTTCCTGTAAGCCGGGAAACGATGGAGGAGTATCGCAGAAGACAGAAGGAACTCAATGCTCGGCCAATCAAGAAGGTGGCAGAAGCCAAGGCTAGAAAACGAAGACGGGTGAGGCACCGCTTGGGGCGTAGGTTTTGAGTGCTCCATGCAACGTACCGGCCTGTCAGTCCGTTAACACCGGCATATTCCTCTTCTCTCACAGATGCTGAAAAAGATGGAACAAGCCAAGAAAAGGGCAGAAACCGTAGTTGACACGGTGGATATTTCAGAGAGAGAAAAGGCAGCTCAGCTGCGCAGGTAACTTGTGGTTTCCTATACTTGAGCCTGTGCTGTCAGAAAGGATCAGCCGGTCACTGACAGCCCAACCAGGGAACTGAATAATCGGTTCCATGTGTGTCAAAACCCTGAACACATATTGAGCAATGTGCCCCCAAATCCAATTCTTCATTGGATCGGTTTCTAGGGAAACCTGTGATGTCATTGATGATGTCACAGGGATTCCCTGTGAAAAGGGGTCATGCTCAGAAGACACTTGTCTTTGTATTCCCTGCATGTCTCTGTATACAGTGATCTAACGGGCTGTTACTAGTGGTCTGCAGACTGCCAGGAACACACAGATCATGCGTTCCCTGCTAACCCGAACCCTAGTGACGTCATACATAGACAGTGTACGCATATTGGGCATCACTATGCACGGGAGAATTAGAGGATTTATTTTTAGGGGCAAATATTGAATGAATGAAAAATCAAGGGGTAAAGGGGCTGGTTTTCGGCCTTGTTTATGTGCACGGTCTCTTGTAAGTGACTCCTTGCGATTTTATCTTTCCAGTATATATAAAAAAGCGGGGATCGGGAAAGAGAAGCGTCAAGTGACCTATGTAGTAGCCAAGAAAGGTGCTGGAAAGAAAGTCCACCGGCCAGCAGGAGTCAAAGGCCAATTTAAAGTGGTGGACAGCAGGATGAAGAAGGACACCAGAGCACAGAATCGGAGGAGATGAAGAGCTTGGAACGCCGGGGCGGCTTCTTATCGTGGGGTTGGAGTCTTCCCACCAGGAGGTCTCCTCCATCTTCTGCCGCCCTCACCGCAGATCATAAATAGAACTTCTACTCGATGCGGTCAACAGCAATACTCCATATAGCAGAGCGCGGCTGCCATGTTATACCACGCACAGCCCAAGAATAAGAGTGGCGCTGTTTCCAGCCATGGTTTAAAAAAAAAAAAAATCATTGTACAATGAAAAGTTCTGCAACTTTCCAATATCGTCATGTTTCAATTCCTGACCATTTTCAAAATCTCTGCTTGCTGTCAGTACAGGGACATGCTTTATCCTGTGTTTTGCGATCACTTCATGGGGTCACTTCTCAAAGATCTGTTCCTAATGATATAAACTTGGAATTACCCTTTAACCCCTTCTTGCCCCACAGCAGAATAGCAGGTCGTGGTAATGGGATCATTCAGGAGCTGTACCCATGCCAGGGAAGGGCGGGCGTTTACTGTAATACTCAGTGAACATACCACTGAAACGGTCAGGTTCTGATAGCGCCGATCTCTGGTGTTTAACCTCTTAGATGGCACGGTCACAAAGCGAGGGCGGCACCCACATGGTGGGACAATGGGCCAGGGATCCCATGATTGCTTAGTGTTACGTTAACATTATTTTAGGTGGAAAATAAAGTAAATAAATTGTATGTTCCCAAAAATAGTGCCATTGAAATATACTGGTTGTCCTGCAAAAAAAGCCGGTCACCTCTTAGAGATGGCGCCACTCCTGTCCATAGGCTGGTATTGCAGCTCATACCCTTTTAGTGAAATCTCATTAGAACAAAGTGGCGCTCGGAAAGCAATATGTCACTGTCTCAGGGTCTGCCCATTATAATTAATGTGTCCCCTCATTACCCTATCCAGGACTTCTGAGCAGCGTGGAGAAAAAGCAAGACCTAAAGGTGTCACTAGAGGGCGCTGTCTACTAGAGGGTTTGTCTGTAAAGCCCAGTCAGCTGTAGTAAGCAGCTCTACTCATGTAATCTAGCGCCCTCTACCGGTCAGTGTGATGTGAAGTTTAGTATCCTGATCGACATCTATAGACTTAAAGAGGCTCTGTCACCAGATTCTCTAACCCCTATCTACTATTGCCTGTGATCGGCGCTGCAATGTAGATTACAGTAACGTTTTTATTTTTAAAAAACGAGCATTTTTGGCCAAGTTATGACCATTTTCGTATTTATGCAAATGAGGCTTGCAAAAGTCCAAGTGGGCGTGTATTATGTGCGTACATCGGGGCGTGTATTATGTGCGTACATCGGGGCGTGTATTATGTGTGTACATCGGGGCGTGTATTATGTGTGTACATCGGGGCGTGTATTATGTGCGTACATCGGGGTGTGTATTATGTGCGTACATCGGGGTGTGTATTATGTGCGTACATCGGGGCGTGTATTATGTGTGTACATCGGGGCGTGTATTATGTGTGTTACATCGGGGCGTGTATTATGTGTGTACATCGGGGCGTGTATTATGTGTGTACATCGGGGCGTGTATTATGTGTGTACATCGGGGCGTGTATTATGTGCGTACATCGGGGCGTGTATTATGTGCGTACATCGGGGCGTGTATTATGTGCGTACATCGGGGCGTGTATTATGTGCGTACATCGGGGCGTGTATTATGTGTGTAACATCGGGGCGTGTATTATGTGCGTACATCGGGGCGTGTATTATGTGTGTACATCGGGGCGTGTATTATGTGTGTACATCGGGGCGTGTATTATGTGTGTACATCTGGGCGTGTATTATGTGTGTACATCTGGGCGTGTATTATGTGTGTACATCGGGGCGTGTATTATGTGCGTACATCGGGGCGTGTATTATGTGTGTACATCGGGGCGTGTATTATGTGCGTACATCGGGGCGTGTATTATGTGCGTACATCGGGGCGTGTATTGTGCGTACATCGGGGCGTGTATTATGTGCGTACATCGGGGCGTGTATTATGTGCGTACATCGGGGCGTGTATTATGTGCGTACATCGGGGCGTGTATTATGTGCGTACATCGGGGCGTGTATTATGTGCGTACATCGGGGCGTGTATTATGTGCGTACATCTGGGCGTGTATTATGTGCGTACATCTGGGCGTGTATTATGTGCGTACATCGGGGCGTGTATTATGTGCGTACATCGGGGCGTGTATTATGTGCGTACATCGGGGCGTGTATTATGTGCGTACATCGGGGCGTGTATTATGTGCGTACATCGGGGCGTGTATTATGTGCGTACATCGGGGCGTGTATTATGTGCGTACATCGGGGCGTGTATTATGTGCGTACATCGGGGCGTGTATTATGTGCGTACATCGGGGCGTGTATTATGTGCGTACATCGGGGCGTGTATTATGTGCGTACATCGGGGCGTGTATTATGTGCGTACATCGGGGCGTGTATTATGTGCGTACATCGGGGCGTGTATTATGTGCGTACATCGGGGCGTGTATTATGTGCGTACATCGGGGCGTGTATTATGTGCGTACATCGGGGCGTGTATTATGTGCGTACATCGGGGCGTGTATTATGTGTTACATCGGGGCGTGTATTATGTGCGGACATCGGGGCGTGTATTATGTGCGTACATCGGGGCGTGTATTATGTGCGTACATCGGGGCGTGTATTATGTGCGTACATCGGGGCGTGTATTATGTGCGTACATCGGGGCGTGTATTATGTGCTACATCGGGGCGTGTATTATGTGCGGACATCGGGGCGTGTATTATGTGCGTACATCGGGGCGTGTATTATGTGCGTACATCGGGGCGTGTATTATGTGTGTGTACATCGGGGCGTGTATTATGTGTGTACATCGGGGCGTGTATTATGTGCGGACATCGGGGCGTGTATTATGTGTGTGTTACATCGGGGCGTGTATTATGTGTGTACATCTGGGCGTGTATTATGTGCGTACATCGGGGCGTGTATTATGTGCGTACATCGGGGCGTGTATTATGTGCGTACATCTGGGCGTGTATTATGTGCGTACATCGGGGCGTGTATTATGTGCGTACATCGGGGCGTGTATTATGTGCGTACATCGGGGCGTGTATTATGTGCGTACATCGGGGCGTGTATTATGTGCGTACATCGGGGCGTGTATTATGTGCGTACATCGGGGCGTGTATTATGTGCGTACATCGGGGCGTGTATTATGTGCGTACATCGGGGCGTGTATTATGTGCGTACATCGGGGCGTGTATTATGTGCGTACATCGGGGCGTGTATTATGTGCGTACATCGGGGCGTGTATTATGTGCGTACATCGGGGCGTGTTTACTACTTTTACTAGCTGGGCGTTCTGATGAGAAGTATCATCCACTTCTCTTCAGAACGCCCAGCTTCTGGCAGATCACGCTGTGACGTCACTCACAGGTCCTGCATCGTGTCAGACAAGCGAGGACACCGGCACCAGAGGCTACAGATGATTCTGCAGCAGCATCGGCGTTTGCAGGTAAGTAGCTACATCGACTGCAGAATCATCTGTAGCCTCTGGTGCCGATGTGTCCTCGCTCGTCTGACACGATGCAGGACCTGTGAGTGACGTCACAGCGTGATCTGCCAGAAGCTGGGCGTTGTGAAGAGAAGTGGATGATACTTCTCGTCAGAACGCCCAGCTAGTAAAAGTAGTAAAAACGCCCCGATGTACGCACATAATACACGCCCCGATGTACGCACATAATACACGCCCCGATGTACGCACATAATACACGCCCCGATGTACGCACATAATACACGCCCCGATGTACGCACATAATACACGCCCCGATGTACGCACATAATACACGCCCCGATGTACGCACATAATACACGCCCCGATGTACGCACACAATACACGCCCCGATGTACGCACATAATACACGCCCCGATGTACGCCGCACATAATACACGCCCCGATGTACACACACATAATACACGCCCCGATGTACGCACATAATACACGCCCCGATGTACGCCGCACATAATACACGCCCCGATGTACGCACACAATACACGCCCCGATGTACGCACATAATACACGCCCCGATGTACGCACATAATACACGCCCCGATGTACGCACACAATACACGCCCCGATGTACGCACATAATACACGCCCCGATGTACGCACACAATACACGCCCCGATGTACGCACACAATACACGCCCCGATGTACGCACACAATACACGCCCCGATGTACGCACACAATACACGCCCCGATGTACGCACATAATACACGCCCCGATGTACGCACACAATACACGCCCCGATGTACGCACACAATACACGCCCCGATGTACGCACATAATACACGCCCCGATGTACGCACATAATACACGCCCCGATGTACGCACATAATACACGCCCCGATGTACACACACAAGACACGCCCAGTTGGACTTTTGCAAGCCTCATTTGCATAAATACAAAAATGGTCATAACTTGGCCAAAAATGCTCGTTTTTTAAAAATAAAAACGTTACTGTAATCTACATTGCAGCGCCGATCACAGGCAATAGCAGATAGGGGTGCAAAATCTGGTGACAGAGCCTCTTTAAGGCCCTTTTACGTGAACCGATAAGCAGCCGGTGCAGCGAGCACCGATCAACGAGACATGGTTGATCGGCGCTCGTTTGCTCCTGTCACCCGGAGCTATGGCTGGGAAGGAGCGCTCGTTATCACGTCGGCAGCGCGTCTCCTGTTTACAGACAGATGTGCTGCCGACAACCAGAATATTTAACTTTTTTAAAACGAT
Source organism: Rhinoderma darwinii (assembly GCF_050947455.1). Lineage (NCBI taxonomy): Eukaryota > Metazoa > Chordata > Amphibia > Anura > Rhinodermatidae > Rhinoderma > Rhinoderma darwinii. The sequence continues at coordinate 101,854,989 of NC_134697.1, read as the reverse complement.
ACGACCGGCAGATGATCGAGCTGATCGTTCCCGTTTACACAGGTAAGTTATCGGGAACGAGTGTAAGGATACGTTCACATGCCCTATTTACGGACGTAATTCAGGCGTTTTACGCCCAAAAAAACTGCTCCAAACCGTCTGCAAACATCTGCCCATTGAATTCAATGGGTCTTGCGGTGTTCTGTGCAGACGGGCTTGTTTTTTTTACACGCCGCTGTCAAAAGCCGGAGCGTAATAAGACGCTCGTCTCGAAGTGCATGTCACTTCTTGGGACCTAATTGGAGCCGTTTTTCATTGACTCCAATGAAAACCAGTTCCAATTCCGTCTGTGAAAAACGGAACTGAAAACCGCTCCGTAATTTCAGACGTAATTGGCGTTGCCGTGTGAACATACCCTTATGTGAACGCTCGTCAGCCCAATAATCGTCCAGTGTAAAACCCCCTTAAGTCAACCAATCGGTGGATTTGGATTTTAGTGGTGGCCAACCCTGCAGGTTACTGAGGCCGGAGAAGTGGCCCTAGATTCCTTCTGAGGCCGGCACGTTGTGTGTTCAGGGGCGAGGTGGCTGCACCGACAAGTGTGAGATTGGCGCCGGCGGGAGATTGCAGCAGGCAAAGGGAGCACGGAGCCAGAAACCCTCCCATTCAGCAGCCGGCGGAGGATACAGAGTAAGGCCCCGCGCACACGACCGTATTTTTCATCCGTAATTACGGACCCATTCATTTCTATGGGTATATATGGACCATATTCACGGACACTCTTCTGTATATGCGGATGATTGACTCTGGATCCGTATTTACGGATGGATGAATAATACGGTGGTGTGCGTGGTGCCTTATTGTTGGTGGCAAGTCACACCGCCAAAACCACACCCACTTTTTGTGTATTTACTTTGCGCCGGTTCTGTGGTGTTTTCGTTGTGATTTTGCTGGTATTTTTGGGTGGAAAAGGTGGCCACCCTAGTTCCACTTGACTATGAATATGCCATAACTGTAGAATACCCCTGTAGTAGCGGCAGCGCACATGCCTACGCTCAGAAAAACGGAGAACTGAAAGAGTGAACTAGTGTCTCAAATTCCTGCCGCTATGGTAAAGCCATTGGTGATTCGGTGATGGCAGCAGGGACTGGCGTCTGCCCTGTAGTGCCCGTCCAAACCCACTACTGTCATACTTCACTACTTTTGATTCTGAAAAACAGTAAAAAAAAAAATCTCACTTTTGCCCCGCCCATTTATTTAGAACCCACCCCTAAACCGCACCCTTTAAATCACAAATAGTGACCACTTTATCGCAGTCCAAAATGAACCCAGACCCCCTAAATAAAGATCCCATAAACCTATACAGACCCCCTACCTCCAGACCATTCCGACTACGTTGGCTGTGGCAGCGCCCCGGAATGGAGATGACCAGTAGGACTATCGTGGAGGCAGCAGGGACAAGCACTGGTCGCTACCTCCATCACTGAACCACCGATGACATCATGAGAGGCGTCAAAGGGCCCTGTAGATGGCACTGCAGGCTGTTTTCTGGGGGTGCAGTGGTCATGATTTAAGGGTGTTAGGATGACGTGGCCTATATTCAGGTACAGGACACATGTCCACGGGTTCTCCCTAAAGTCTTTTCTAAAAGGTAAGCAACTATGGTTAGCAGATCAGAGCGCCAACATTAACCCCTTAATGACTGCCCATATTATGCCTTTTCACGGCGCTGTGTCACAAGAGAATGGGGATTAGCGCCAATCCCGGCCAAATAACCCCTTAGATGCCATGGTCAATAACGTCTGTGGCATCAAAGTTGTTTCAAAGGAAGGGGGATTCCTCTGTCACCCCATCGGCACCCCCCGCAACGCAATCATGGGGTGCCGATCTTTCCATGACGGCCAGGAAACGTCTAACTATTAGGCCCTGCCAGAGGCAGTTTTAGGCTGGGTTCACACACCCTATTTACGGACGTAATTGGCGCGTTTTAACCTCGAATTACGTCCGAAAATACGGCTCCAATGCGCCGGCAAACATCTGTCCATTCATTTGAATGGGTCTTACGATGTTCTGTGCCGCTGTCAAGACGGCGCGTAAAAAAAAACGCTTGCGTCAAAGAAGTGCCTGTCACTTCTTGAGACGTAATTGGAGCCGTTTTCCATTGACACCATGGAAAAACAGCTCCAACTACGTCCGTAATGGACGCTGCGAAAAACGACTGCACATGCCATTACGTCTCCTGGAAACCGCACCGTACTTTCAGCCGTAATCGACGCTGCCGTGTGAACATGGACAGGCGTGATACAGAAGTAGTGTATTATGTGAGCGATCAAATGATCGCAATGTAAAAGTCACATAGTCAGTAAAAAAAATAGATCAATAAAGTTTGATAAAAAATTCCAAGTAAAAAAAAAAAATTAACGCATTTTCCCCTTAAAAAATACTTTATTATATAAAAGCTACAAATAATTGGTATTTCCGCGTCTAACAACCCGACCTATCAAGATGTTACGATATTTAAGACGCAGTGAGGGCGTAAACAATAAAAACAATGCCAGAATGCGGTTTTCTGTTCATCCTGCCTATCAAAAAAAAAAAAAATCAATGAAAAAGTTGTATAAACCCCAAAACCACAAACACGAAGCCCTCACAGCTACGTCCACGCAAAAATAAGTGTTACGGCGTTTAGAATCCGGCGACACGAAAGCAAATCCTTTTTTTTTTTTTTTAAATGTAACGTGCAAAAGTAATAAAATTGCTGTTTTCTTTTATTACCCCCCAAAAAAAGTGACAAAAAGTTCATCAAGAAATGATATGTTCCCTTAAAATGGTGCCATTAAAAAAAATACAACTCGTCCCACAACATACAAGTTCTCACACGGCTTTGTCTACGGAAAAAGAAAAAAGTTATGAAACGGAAAATATCGCCGGGTCATGAAGGCCCACAATGGGCTGGTCACTCAAGGGTTAAAAATGCCACCGTCTAAAGACGAAATATATCACAGTACACAGCTCCGTGTGTTCATTCAGTACCGCACTGTAGACCGTACACAAATGGATAGGGAACGGGAGTCAGGGGCTGCACTGGGGGAACCCACTGATGACACCCAAATATGTCAGCTCCCAATACTAACGCTACTCGGCGGTTATCTCAATCCCGACAATGTCACTAATCGCTCCTGCCCCGGCAAGCTGGGCCTTGTGTTTTTATGTCGGCACGCCAATGTTAACTGTTTAACCCATTCAATCGTTAATTAACCCCTTCTCTCTCTTCTGGACCAGCCCCATGGACAAAATACAGCACAGAAGCCTCTTCTGTAAGGCTGAGTTCACACGAGCATGTTACGTCCATAATGGACCGAACACCATGCAGGGACCGGGCTCCTGGTATCATAGTTATGTACGACGCCTGGAGTCCCTGCCTCGCTGCCGGACAACTGTCCCGTACTGTAATCATGTTTTCAGTACGGGACAGTAGTTCCACGGAGAGGCAGGGACTCCTAGCGTCGTACATAACTATGATGCTCCCGGCTCCCTGCTGTGAGTTCGGTCCGGGACTTGCAGCCGGAATACGTTCCGTCCATTACGGACCGAACATGCTCGTGAGAACCCGGCCTAAAGCTCATAACATAGAAAGGTTGAAAAAAGTCAAAGTTCAACCTACGATCCTACGGTGTTGATCCAGAAGAAGGAGCATACCCCGGTAATGAAGTGGTTAAGTATGTCATCCTGGAATGTTAGAGATTGCTATCCGGAAGGGCAGGCTCACTTGCCTGGGTTTACTCATGGATATTTCAGCGCTGACCGGTTCCGTCGGTGCTTGGCGATCACTTTTTGCCTGAAGCTTGTTGAAGAGTGATTAATCATTGTGGAAGAACGGAAGATCAATAAAATCAGGACCCTTATTTACCTAGGAGGGAAACGTCCTTATCCTGAGTATTAATCCCTCAAGAAGTAAACACATTATCTGGCCAAAAGTATGTGGACACCTGACCATCCCACCTATATGAACTTGTTGGACATCCCATTGTAAAACCATGAGTGTTAATATGGAGTTGGGCCCCTTTTGCGGATAGAACTGCCTCAACTCTTCTGGGAAGACTTTCTACAAGATTTTAAAGTGTGTCTGGGTATTTTGCCCATACAGCCAAAAGAGCGTTTGTGAAGTCGGACACATGTTGGATAAGAAGGTCTGGCTCACAATCAGAGTTTCAACCCATCCTAAAGGTGTTGTACGGGGTAAGGGCTCTGTGCAGAAAATCGAGCCGGGGGTGGGGGGTGTGTATTTGTAGATTGTCTGAAGACGTTATACGCAGGGGCTGAGAGTTTCCCTTTGGTGAACGGTTGGATTGGCCGCACTTTTGAGGTGGGGTCAGGTGTTTGTCAGGGCTGTCCTTTAAGCCCTCTTCTATATGTGTTTGCAATCGATCCCTTCCTTAGGAGGGTAGAATGTGGACCATTGGTGGGGGTTCGCGTGGACCTGGCGGTGCCAGAAACCACTCTTAAACTGATAGCTTATGCTGACGATGTCACTGTCTTTGTCTCTTCGCAAGTGGAGGCTGGATGGGTAATGTCGGAGGTGGATCACTACTCGGAGGCATCCAGGTCCATGATCAACCGGGAAAAGTGCCCCAAGATTCTGCAAAGATCCGAGGCATTGAATTCAGCCAGGGGGATTACCCCATGAAAAACTGGGAGAGCTGGCTGAGGATTGCCACTCAAAAGGTAAACCACTGGAAAGGTTGGTCTTTGACCCTCAGGGAAAGGGTCAACCTGATCAAAACATTCCTGCTTCCGTCGTTAATATATTTGGGCAGTCTCTACATTTTGCCAGCACCTCTCTGGACTAGGATCTATGGTCTGTTTCTCCAAATGTTATGGGGAAACAAACTGAGCCTAATTAAGAGAGAGGTGACTTCCGCACGAGGAGATTTGGGGGCTTGTGTATGGTCAACCCCGTGGTGTTCCTAGTGAACACGTTTTTAAAAATCTATTTGTCAAATCTGTGCAAAGAGAGGGCTCCTCCGTGGGGGATGGTTTCAGCCTTTCTTCCAGGAATGGGATACAGGAGGGCAAGGGAAGGATCTACGCACGCCACACGGGAATCTCCCGGTTTCTGCTACACTGGTTCTGAAGCTCATCCGTCGGTGGTGTCTGGGGATGTGGGAGATAAGGACTCTCAGGGAAACTCCTTGACAATAAGGTCCTGTCGACCCATTTTTAGAACACACAACCTGAGGGACTGCCCAGGTCGGGATCTGGAGGTAGGGTTGAGTCCTTTAAATTCAGTTTGGATCCCCTCGAAGTTTTGGGACTTGACCTGGCGCTGCTTTCATGGTAAGCTATAAGTAAGGGATAATTTGAAGTACAGGAACTCTGAGGGAAGGAGGAGTGCGGCGACACGATGGAAAGCATGGAGCACTTCATGCTTCATTGTCCCCTTCATATAGAGGTTTACAATCGAGTGGAGGCTTCCATTGGTTGGCCTCAGCTGCCGAGCCTCTCCTATGCAGAGTGGGCCTATGGGGCATTCAGAGACCTGGGCGGTAGGGACCGGAACACTTTATTCTTAGTGCAATGGTTAGATTCTACATTTGGAATGCACAATGTTTATTTTCGGTGCGTCGGAAAATCCTCCCAGTAGAAGAGGTAAGTAGGAACATCCTTGGTGACCTGGTGACGGTACGCTCTTTGGAGTGTGAAAAGCTGGGGGCATCCAAGGCATCCTTCTTTGGAGGGGTGTCTCTTTTAGGGTGCCTTAGCCTGGTAGCCTCCAACATCCTGGTGGTGGGCTGAAACATCTGTCACCCTAGCTTTTTGTTTTGAGATCTAGATGGTTGAGAATGAAAGGCTCCCGTGGCACTGAACCGTGGTCTTTGGGTTTTGTATATTACATAGTAATATTGTTATGGTATTATTGAGTTTAACCCCTTAACTTAGCCATAACTTTTTTATTTTTTCACTGACATGGCCGTACGAGGCGGTTTTTTTATGCGGGAGAAATTGTTATTATTTTTTTTCATAGTTTGGAGGTAAAAAAATATATATTTTTACGGCGTGAGCATAAGAAATAGCGATTCTCGGCATAGTTTTTCTTGTTTCATTTTTATCCTGTTGACGTTTCGTGATAAATAACCCGTTAGATTAATTCTTCAGGTTATTACGGTCGTTTAGATACCTAAATATGTGTCGATTTTTTGTTTTCATTTAGTGTAGGGACAATAAAATATATTTTATGCAAAATAATGACTTTTTTTTAAATTCATTTATTTTTTTTTGTTACTTTTTTTTTAAATCCCATTAAGGGAAAACTTTATTTATAACTTTATGTTTTAGCATCCCCTTACATAACACTGTATCACTATGACATCACGTAGTGCGCCCGAACAGCAGGCTTACTGAACAGAGAGCCCTGGAGTCCTTTGTAGGTCCCCAGTGCTGACTGCAGAGGGATTTCCCGGTGTTTGATCACGTCACCGGATTTTTGATTACTAGATGAAAGCGGGGAGTTCCCTTTGATCTTGCCGCGGTCACGGACCACGGCGATCAAAGGGTTAAACAACTGGGGTCGGAATGTTTTCTGACCCCAGCTGTGTTCAGGAAGCTTCTCTAAGATCAGGAGCTGTAAGCTACACACAGGAGCGCTCATCAGCCTCTTCTACAGCAACGCCAAAAGACGTCGCTGTAGACTAAGCACATGCACCACCTGCCATCAAAAGACGGTGGGCGGTCGTTAAGGGGTTAAATTGTATTGTAAATTGAGTGTGATTATATGTTGTGTTTGTATATGTTGTGTATATTTTGTAACTTTATTATCATATTTATTTTTTTATAATAAACTATGCTTGATTTGATTACTATATTATGTTGTGTGTGTGTGTGTGTATATACACACAAAGTGGGCAGCACTTTGAACACATTTTATAAGTGGTCAGAAACTTGTAAATAATTCATGAAAGAATAAAGTAACGTTAAAACCAAGCACACCATTGTTTTTCTTGTGAAATTCTCGATAAGTTTGATGTGTCACATGACCCTCTTCCCATTGAAAAAACTAAAGTTGGATACAAAATGTCCGACTTCAAAATGGCCGCCATGGTCAACACCCGGCTTGAAAAGTTTCCCCCCTCCCATATACTAATGTGCCGCAAACAGGAAGTTAATATCACCAACCATTCTTATTTTATTTAGGTGTATCCATATAAATGGCCCACCCTGTATATATATATGGATTTGACTTTTGTTTTATGCTTTGATTAAGCAGTTTAGAGGTAAATGGGCCACGGTAAGTGGGGAGTTATTGTATTGTTTGGTAGTATTATTTGTTGTATGTTCTTTTCCTCTTTAAGGAGTAGAAAATAATATGTATGCTTTTATTTAGTTATATTTGTGTGTGGCTGGATCGGTATTGGCATGTGAGTGTGGCTGGATCGGTATTGGTATGTGAGTGTGGCTGGATCGGTATTGGCATGTGAGTGTGGCTGGATCGGTATTGGCATGTGAGTGTGGCTGGATCGGTATTGGTATGTGAGTGTGGCTGGATCGGTATTGGTATGTGAGTGTGGCTGGATCGATATTGGCATGTGAGTGTGGCTGGATCGATATTGGCATGTGAGTGTGGCTGGATCGGTATTGGTATGTGAGTGTGGCTGGATCGGTATTGGTATGTGTGTGTCGCTGGATCGGTATTGGTATGTGAGTGTGGCTGGATCGGTATTGGTAAGTGAGTGTGGCTGGATCGGTATTGGTATGCGAGTGTGGCTGGATCGGTATTGGTATGCGAGTGTGGCTGGATCGGTATTGGTATGCGAGTGTGGCTGGATCGGTATTGGTATGCGAGTGTGGCTGGATCGGTATTGGTATGCGAGTGTGGCTGGATCGGTATTGGTATGTGAGTGTGGCTGGATCGGTATTGGTAAGTGAGTGTGGCTGGATCGTTATTGGTATGTGAGTGTGGCTGGATCGGTATTGGTATGTGAGTGTGCCTGGATCGGTATTGGTATGTGAGTGTGGCTGGATCGGTATTGGTATGTGAGTGTGGCTGGATCGGTTATTGGTATGTAAGTGGCTGGATCGGTATTGGTATGTGAGTGTGACTGGATCGGTATTGGTATGTGAGTGTGGCTGGATCGATATTGGCATGTGAGTGTGGCTGGATCGGTATTGGTATGTGAGTGTGGCTGGATCGGTATTGGTATGTGTGTGTCGCTGGATCGGTATTGGTATGTGAGTGTGGCTGGATCGGTATTAGTAAGTGAGTGTGGCTGGATCGGTATTGGTATGCGAGTGTGGCTGGATCGGTATTGGTATGCGAGTGTGGCTGGATCGGTATTGGTATGCGAGTGTGGCTGGATCGGTATTGGTATGCGAGTGTGGCTGGATCGGTATTGGTATGCGAGTGTGGCTGGATCGGTATTGGTATGCGAGTGTGGCTGGATCGGTATTGGTAAGTGAGTGTGGCTGTATTGGTATGTGAGTGTGGCTGGATCGGTATTGGTATGTGTGTGTCGCTGGATCGGTATTAGTAAGTGAGTGTGGCTGGATCGGTATTGGTATGCGAGTGTGGCTGGATCGGTATTGGTATGCGAGTGTGGCTGGATCGGTATTGGTATGCGAGTGTGGCTGGATCGGTATTGGTATGCGAGTGTGGCTGGATCGGTATTGGTATGCGAGTGTGGCTGGATCGGTATTGGTATGCAAGTGTGGCTGGATCGGTATTGGTATGCGAGTGTGGCTGGATCGGTATTGGTATGCGAGTGTGGCTGGATCGGTATTGGTAAGCGAGTGTGGCTGGATCGGTATTGGTATGCGAGTGTGGCTGGATCGGTATTGGTATGCGAGTGTGGCTGGATCGGTATTGGTATGCGAGTGTGGCTGGATCGGTATTGGTATGCGAGTGTGGCTGGATCGGTATTGGTATGCGAGTGTGGCTGGATCGGTTATTGGTATGCGAGTGTGGCTGGATCGGTATTGGTATGTGAGTGTGATTGGATCGGTATTGGCATGTGAGTGTGGCTGGATCGGTATTGGCATGTGAGTGTGGCTGGATCGGTATTGGTAAGTGAGTGTGGCTGGATCGGTATTGGTATGTGAGTGTGGCTGGATCGGTATTGGTATGTGAGTGTGGCTGGATCGGTATTGGTATGTGAGTGTGGCTGGATCGGTTATTGGTATGTGAGTGTGGCTGGATTGGTATTGGTATGTGAGTGTGATTGGATCGGTATTGGCATGTGAGTGTGGCTGGATCGGTATTGGCATGTGAGTGTGACTGGATCGGTATTGGTATGTGAGTGTGGCTGGATCGGTATTGGTATGTGAGTGTGGCTGGATCGGTTATTGGTATGTAAGTGTGGCTGGATCGGTATTGGTATGTAAGTGTGGCTGGATCGGTATTGGTATGTGAGTGTGGCTGGATCGGTATTGGTATGTGAGTGTGGCTGTATCTGTGCATCAAATACATGTGCGTCATTTTTAGCAGGCATTTCCTGAATCACATTATCACTTTACATCATTACAACTGGGGCATTTTCCCTTTCTGGCAGTGGAGCAGCACACCCTGCAGAGGAGCAGCACACCCTGCAGAGGAGCAGCACACCCTGCAGAGGAGCAGCACAACCTGCAGAGGAGCAGCACAACCTGCAGAGGAGCAGCACACCCTGCAGAGGAGCAGCACACCCTGCAGAGGAGCAGCACACCCTGCAGAGGAGCAGCACACCCTGCAGAGGAGCAGCACACCCTGCAGAGGAGCAGCACAACCTGCAGAGGAGCAGCACAACCTGCAGAGGAGAAACACCCTGCAGAGGACCAGCGCACCCTGCAGAGGACTTTTCCCTGTAATAGCTACAATGCTTATCGGAGATATTGCCTCTCTCCCACAACTGCCAAAAATGAGGGAAGTCCCTTCCCAGCACAAACTCCTCATCAAGTTCCTGACATTTTATAAGTCTGTGCTGCACAGTCCCAAAATCAGTTTCAAAGTCAATCAGAACGGTCTCACCCATCTCAGGATCCTTCTTCACGAACAGCAAAATGTCCGGATGCACCCTCGAGACCTCTTGGCGAAGATCCAGACTGACCAGTAGCGGAATCCCACCAACCAACACTTCACATGTCTTCTCTTGCGCTCTCTCTGGCCTCCTGACCAGAGAACAATCAGGTGCACATCCATCCGCTTGATGGCATCTCCAACAGCGCTCCTTTTCTTGAACAGCCGAAGCAGAGGAGCACCTAGTGGATTTTGAGGCCTCCTTTTTTATTAGGCACCATGTCCGGTTTGAAGAGGTCTTGTGGTGCCAAAACAGTGGAAAACCCCCAAAAGTGACCCCATTTTGGAAACTAGACCCCTTGAGGAATCCATTGTAGTTTTCTTGGGGTGCATGTGACTTTTTGATCAGTTTTTATTCTATCTTTAGGTGGCGTGGTGACTAAAAAACAGCAATTCTACTATTGTTTTTTTATTCTATTTTTTTTTTACAGCGTTCACCGTGCGCTATAAATGACATATTCTCTTTATTCTGCGGCGATACGATTACGGTGATATCAGATGTTTATAGTTATTACAGCGTCTCCGTGCGCTATAAATGACATATTCACGTTATTCTGCGGGGCGATACGATTACGGCGATACCAGATGTTTATAGTTTTTTGATGTTTTATGGCGTTTGCACAATAAAATACGTTTTGTAAACAATCATTCACTTTTTGTCTTACCTTATTCTAAGAGCCAGAACTTTTTTTATTTTTCAATCAATAAAGCCGTGCGAGGACTTATTTTTTGCGTAACAAACTGCAGTTTTGATCATTACCATTTTTAGGTACATGCGACTTTTTGATCTCTTTTTATTCCATTTTTTGGGAGGTGAAGTGACCAAACAATTGTGATTCTGGTGCAGTTTATTATTATTTTCTTTTACGGTGTTCACCGGGCGGGATAAATAACGAAATAATTTTGTAGTTCAGGCCGTTGACTATAAGAGGTGTCCAGCCCTCTGCTTCGATGCCTGAGCATTGTTGCTGTTCCCTAGTTTGTCTATGTGATGGCCGCCTAGTGTATTACCTGTTCCTGTACCTGTTCCAGTTCCTAGCATTCCATACCATCCTGGTCGAACACTGTGCTGTGCCAAAGTCGTGTTGTATCCACGTCTGACCTGAATCACCTCGCCTGACGTCTACCTGCTGCCTAGTCCCAGCCGAGCCTGCCTTGCTGCTGTATGAGCTGCCACAGGTACCTATACGAACTATAGACATTCACCTGCGCTCTGTTGGCCAGCTGCCTTACCGCCAAGGCAGTACTGCCCAGTGGGTCCACAGACCCTTCGTGACAGTACGCTCAGGCCATGGACCCCGCTGGTCGATTCAAGACCATGACGACGTCACAGGAGAGGCGAGCGTATATGCTGGACCTCCGGTCTCGACAGGACCAACTCCTCCAGGCGTTAAACATCCTTGCACGTCGGCAGGAGGCACAAGCTGCTGTTCCTCCTACTACACCACCTGGCAGTGTTGATCCTCAGACTACACCTCTTGGCAGTGTTGACCCACGTGTTTCTTTGCCACTTCCTGACCGCTATGATGGAGAAGCAAGTACCTGTCGTGGATTTCTTAATCAATGCCAGATCCACTTCAGCCTGTATAATAGGACATTTTCGTCTGATGGCGCAAGGGTCGCTTTCACCATTTCTCTCCTCACAGGCAAGGCTCTTGCATGGCCGAACCCTATCTGGGAGAGACAAGGTCCAGAGACCTGTGACTTCCAAGCCTTCCTCCGGACTTTTCGCATGATGTTTAAGGAGCCTGGACGGGTCTCCTCTGCAGCGGCATCTTTGAATAACCTACGCCAAGGAGACACCTCCGTGAGTGAGTACGCCATCCTCTTCCGCACCCTGGCGGGAGAGCTGTTATGGAACAATGAGGCTCTGGTGGCAGCATTCTGGCATGAACTGGCTTCTAGAATTAAGGACGAACTTGCTGCCCAAGATCTGCCGTCTACCCTGGACGACCTCATCCTTCTGTCTGCCCGGATTGATATACGGATCCGATAACGCCTCCAAGAGGTTCGATGGGAGGGAGCCCTTACCAGTTTGGCTCCTACTTTACAGCAACCCCTGCTGTCCTCAGATGTCGATTCTCCTAAGGAATCTGTGATAAGGGACAAGTATAAGTTATCCACCCAGGAGAGACAATGCAGACGCACATCTGGACTCTGTCTATATTGCGGCCTTGGTGGCCATCTTGTGCGCCTGTGTCCCCAAAGATCCCAAAACCTAGGGTTGCTAGGAGTGACAACCTTGGGTAAGAATGGACTTCCATCTAGATTGTCCATACCTGTGACCATAGTGTCCGGCGAGAAAACGCATCAGGTTTCTGCGTATCTAGACTCTGGATCCGCCGCTAATTTCATCCGTAGAGACCTGGTGGATCTTCTGCAATTACCCACTACCCCTCTGGAGAACCCGTTGACAGTTGCTTCAGTGAATGGACTACGTCTGCCAGACCAAGTTATAGCTGTGACCAAGCTGCTGCGGCTCCAAGTGGGAGTCCTTCGCTCCGAACTTCTGTCTTTCTATGTACTATCCAAAGCTGTTAACCCTGTGTTGCTGGGTCTGCCTTGGCTCCGACTGCATGCCCCAGTCCTGGACTGCAATTCTGGAGAGGTTCTCCAGTGGGGCCCTGAGTGTCAAGGTCGTTGCCTGGTGCAGATTCGGTCAGCTCAGCCTTCACTGCCTCGGTCATTGGCAGGATTGCCGAGTAATTATGCAGCTTTTTGGGACGTCTTCAGCAAGAGGGAGGCGGAGACATTGCCTCCACATCGGGCATATGACTGTCCTATCGAGCTGATTCCTGGTGCATCCCTTCCCCGTGGTAGGGTATATCCTCTCTCCTTGCCAGAGACTATGTCCATGTCCGCCTATGTGAAAGAGAACTTGGAGAGGGGCTTCATACGAAAGTCTTCCTCCCCGGCAGGAGCCGTATTCTTCTTTGTCAAAAAGAAAGATGGCTCACTTCGTCTTTGTATTGACTACCGAGGTCTCAACCAGATCACGGTAAAGAATAAATATCCGTTGCCACTGATCTCTGAACTATTTGATCGTATACGTGGTGCCAGGATTTTTTCTTAACTAGACCTGCGTGGGGCTTACAACCTAGTCCGGATTCGCCAGGGTGATGAGTGGAAGACTGCATTTAACACCCGTGATGGACACTATGAGTATCTAGTAATGCCCTTCGGCCTGTGTAATGTTCCCGCGGTCTTCCAGGAGTTTGTTAATTACATTTTCCGTGACCTCCTTTATGTTTGTGTTGTGTCTTGATGACATCTTGATTTTCTCTCCAGATCCTATAACGCACCAGAGACATGTCCATCAGGTTCTGCTATGGTTAAGGGAGAATCGTCTGTACGCCAAGTTGGAGAAGTGCGTGTTTGACAAAGATGCTCTACCCTTCCTGGGCTACATTGTCTCGAATCGAGGTCTCGAGATGGATCCTGAGAAGGTAAAGTCTGTCCTGGAATGGCCACGTCCTCAAAGCTTGAGGGCCATACAGCGCTTTCTGGGATTTGCTAACTTTTAAAGGCAGTTTATTCTCCTCACTGACTTCTCCCATCTCTAACCTTACTAAGAAGGGCATGAACGCCAAGGCGTGGACTCCTGAGGCAGAGTCCGCATTCAATAGCCTGAAGAGTGCCTTGACGTCAGCCTCTATCCTCCATCATCCGGATGTCTCTCTGCAGTTCTTGTTGGAGGTGGACGCATCCTCTGTTGGTGCTTGTGAAATCCTGTTCCAGAGAGGTCCCAAGGGCAAGTCAGGGGTATGTGGATATTTTTCTAAGCTCTACTCTTCCGCAGAACGCAACTACTCGATTGGGGATCGGGAGTTACTGGCCATCAAATTGGCCCTGGAAGAATGGAGACATCTACTAGAGGGCGCAGCTCATCCGATCCTGATTTTTACAGACCACAGGAATCTGACCTACCTCCAGACGGCCCAACGGCTGAACCCTTGTCAGTCCAGGTGGTCACTGTTCTTTACAAGTTTCCAGTTTGAGCTTCATTATCGCCCGGCCGACAAGAATGTGAGGGCCGATGCCTTGTCCAGGTCTTTCGAGACGGAAGACACCATAGAGAATCCACAGAACATTATTGATCCATCTTGCATTGTCTCAGTCAATCCCCTGCAAGTTGGGGACATTCCTCCAGGGAGGACTTTTGTGCGCCTGGCTGATCATGGAAGAATCCTCTGCTGGAGACACTCCTCTAGACTGGCAGCTGGCCATCCAGCACATCTTCCGCCTGCACGGCTTGCCGGAGCATTTTGTGTCTGATCGGGGGGTTCAGTTTACCTCGAAGTTCTGGAGAGCCCTCTGCGGACTCCTCGTGTGAAATTGGACTTTTCATCAGCCTACCATCCTCAGTCCAATGGTCAGATTGAGAAGATCAATCAGATCTTAGAGAACTACCTACGCCACTTCATTTCCAAGCAGCATGATGACTGGGTCCAGTTGCTCCTACAATAATCACACCAGCGAGTCTACCAGGAATACACCGTTCTTCATTGTCTACGGCCAGCACCCACAAATTCCTCTCCCGGTGCCTGATACTTCCGAGGTTCCAGCGACTGACTCCACCTTTAGAGACTTCCTACAGATCTGGCAGCAAACTCGATCCTCCATCCTGATGGCAGTCGACCACATGAAACGGAAGGCTGACACAAGGAGAAGAGAACCTCCTCAGTTTCTTCCTGGCACGAGGGTCTGGCTGTCTTCCAGGAATATCCGACTATGGGTGCCATCATGCAAATTTGCTCCCAGGTTCCTCGGACCCTTCGAGATCCTGCAGATCAACCCTGTCGCCTATAAGCTTTGGATGCCTCCTACCCTCAAGATCCCCAACTCCTTCCATGTCTCCCTCCTGAACCGCTACACCAAGACTCCTAGCCCTGTGGTTGCCTCCAGTGGCGCTTCAGACACCTTTGAGGTTCAAGAGATCCTGGACACCAAAAAAGTGAGAGGAAAGACCTTTTATTTGGTGGATTGGAGGGGCTTTGGTCCTGAAGAAAGGTCCTGGGAGCCAGAGGAGAATATCAATACCCCTACTCTTCTGAAGACGTTTCTCTCTCGCTCTGGTCCCAAGAAGAGGGGGCGTAAGAGGGGGATACTGTAATGTCCGTGGCTGTCCCCTCCTGACAGCCGCAGCCATGAGTCGGCAAGCGCTGACCCCAGCCTCCTCCTCAGGAGACGCCAGCGCTCGCGTCCACTCACCTCAGCCGGATCCCGTAGGGTGCGGGCGCATGCTCGTGCACGCTCTTAAATGGGCAGCGCACTCACCGGACCTTTTGACGAACTTTGACCCGTGAGTACCCTGGACTATAAGAGGTGTCCAGCCCTCTGCTTCGATGCCTGAGCGTTGTTGCTGTTCCCTAGTTTGTCTATGTGATGGCCTCCTAGTGTGTTACCAGTTCCTGTTCCTAGAATTCCATACCATCCTGGTCGAGCACAGTGCTGTGCCAAAGTCGTGTCGTGCTGTATCCACGTTTGACCTGCTTCACCTCGCCTGACGTCTACCTGCTGCCTAGTCCCAGCCGAGCCTGCCTTGCTGCTGTCTGAGCTGCCACAGGTACCTATACAAACTATAGACATTCACCTGCGCACTGTTGGCCAGCTGCCTTACCGCCAAGGTGGTAAGGCCCAGTGGGTCCACAGACCCTTCGCGACACCGGGGCAGATCTAGAAGATAATAATAACACTTACAGGTGACCGGGGCAGATAATAATAGCACTTACAGGTGACTGGGGCAGATCTAACAGAAAATAACAACACAGTTGACCGAGGCAGATCTAGAAGGTAATAACAACACTTGCAGGCGACTGGGGCAGATTTAGCAAATCAGACATTTCCCAAATTGAACTATGGCAAAGGTGGCATCTTATGACAGTGCCATGTGAAAAATCACTGAGCTCTTTAGTAGGACCCATACTGCTACCAATGTTGGTCTATGGATATTGTATGGCTGTGTGCTTGATTTGATGTACCTGTGTGCAGTTGATCTCGTCCAGGTTGAAGTGGGATGTAACTGGACAGAATAGCAGTCAAGTCTCTAGAAGGTCGATATCTACATTTGATGAGTCTTCTTTAATACTGCATGATTAGAAAAGCAAACACCACCCTCACCAGCCAGGCCTTAATGGAGGCAGTGATAATGACCGTGGTATTAAGACTATGGTTGAACCATTTCAAAGGGGGGATTATGGGAGGTATGAACTAATGGATATGCTTCCCACAATGAAGATGCCTGACAGATCCCCTCTTTTCATCTCACCCCTGGTCAGGTGAAACCACAGCTAAGGATAATTTCTGCATCCTTCTGAACCAATAATCTGCTCAAAAATGTATTATAACGTTGAAATGCAGAAAGACAAAGGTCATAATTATTTTGCAACCTCACCGAATGTGAGGGTATCTTTCTTTGTGGTAATTTAAAGGGGTCATACACTTTTTGCTAGAAGGAATTCCTGATGATAAACTAATAGCAGGAACCTACATTGATCAGCTGTAATGGGAGGGAGAACCTGACAGTCACTGCTTTTTTCTCCTGCAGCGCCACCAGAGGTCACATGTAGTATTACACACTCAATGGGGCTGTCCATGTAAAGCATGGACATGTTGGGTCCTCCAGGTCAAGAGATGGGCTTTTTTTTCTCAAATCATCAGCTTCGGCCTTTCAATCACTGGGGGTGGAGGTGTGATGGGACAGCCATGTGCGGAGATAATGCCTGTTCGTGCATACCTTAGTTATTATGTTGTCTATGGGGTCTTATTTAACCCCTTAGGGGTAAGCACACATGTAGCGGATTTGTTTCAGAATTTTCCTCAATAAATCTGCATTTAATTCTGATTTCCGGCCTGGAAATGTTTCGTAGCAGGTGGATGAGACGTGTTCAACTTTCATCCACATGGCTGGTACTGTAACTTGTGCTGGAAATACTCAGCATTTCCATCCGGTGATGAGGCGGTCAATGCATTCAGCCTTGATTTTGGCATAACTACATTCTTTGCGAGACGAGTTGTATTTCTTAATGGCACCGGTTTAGGGCACATAAGCGATACCAAATAGGTCTTGTGTTTTTTAAAATGTTTTAATAGTTCATCCTCTCTCTCTGTCAAGCTAGTTAGATATTGGGGTCACATCTAAGAGGTTAAACAGCCTGGAACGGAGTATATTGCCCCATCACGGCAATGTAACTGTACTTTTTAGGGTACTGCTGCCTGTGCCATACAATTTCTGCACGGTTTGGGAAGGGGTTATGGTTGCTGTGTATTAGGACACTTTTCCCTTGACATCGTCACAGTGGAGAACAGTCCAATAAAGCGACATTTTTCACAAGCAGAACTGGGCTGCAGACCAAACAAATTTCATCAGTCATATAATCACCAAGATCAATATAGAGGATATACAATCATTGACTGCTGGTATGTAAAGATGGAGGAGAAAAAACTCTGCCCCCCCCCCCTAATGGGTGTTTGCAGAGCTGGCCTTAGGCAAGTGCATACGGTGGGGTGCCTGTATGGAGCTGGTATTAAGGCCACACAATGCCACTATAAAGTGACCAGTTACTTAGGCATGCCTCACAAGCATCCAGCAGGACAGTACTAGACTCCGGTGATGTCCTATGCGTCCCCAGGATGCGTATACAGTTTAATACAATGGTGGAGCAGGGAGCAGTGACGTCAACGTGCCCGCCTGCACAGCACCGAAAGGAGGAAACCCGCAAAGGGATCTCCTCTATTTAACGTAAGAATAGGGCTAGGTGAGTATTTATTTTATTATTTTTCTGAGAAAATATGGGGGCACTATAATGTGTGTGGAGAGGCACTATGGGGGCATTACACTGTGTGGGGGCATTATACTGTGTGTGAGGGGCACTATGGGGGCATTACACTGTGTGGGGGCATTATACTGTGTGTGAGGGGCACTATGGGGGCATTACACTGTGTGGGGGCATTATACTGTGTGTGGAGAGGCACTATGGGGGCATTACACTGTGTGGGGGCATTATACTGTGTGTGAGGGGCACTATGGGGGCATTATACTGTGTGGGGGCACTATACTGTGTGTGTGTGTGTGGGCAGTATGGGGGCATTATACTGTGTGTGAGGGGCACTATAGGGGCATTAAACTGTGTGGGTGCACTATACTGTGTGTGTGTGTGTGGGGGGGGGGGGCAGTATGGGGGCATTATACTGTGTGGCGGCACTATACTGTGTGTGTGTGTGTGTGTGTGGGGGCACTATACTGTGTGTGTGTGTGTGTGTGTGTGTGTGTGGGCAGTATGGGGGCATTATACTGTGTGTGTGGGGGCACTATAGGGGCATTAAACTGTGTGGGTGCACTATACCGTGTGTGTGTGTGTGTGTGTGTGTGTGTGGGCAGTATGGGGCATTATACTGTGTGGCGGCACTATACTGTGTGTGTGTGGGGGGGGCAGTATGGGGGCATTATACTGTGTGGCGGCACTATACTGTGTGTGTGTGTGTGTGGGCACTATACTGTGTGTGTGTGTGTGTGGGCACTATACTATGTGTGTGTGTGCGGGCAGTATGGGGGCATTATACTGTGTGTGGAGAGGCACTATGGGGGCATTACACTGTGTGGGGGCATTATACTGTGTGTGGAGAGGCACTATGGGGGCATTACACTGTGTGGGGGCATTATACTGTGTGTGAGGGGCACTATGGGGGCATTATACTGTGTGGGGGCACTATACTGTGTGTGTGTGTGTGGGCAGTATGGGGGCATTATACTGTGTGTGAGGGGCACTATAGGGGCATTAAACTGTGTGGGTGCACTATACTGTGTGTGTGTGTGTGGGGGCAGTATGGGGGCATTATACTGTGTGGCGGCACTATACTGTGTGTGTGTGTGTGTGTGTGTGGGGGGGGGCAGTATGGGGGCATTATACTGTGTGGCGGCATTATACTGTGTGGCGGCACTATACTGTGTGTGTGTGTGGGGGCACTATACTGTGTGTGTGTGTGTGTGTGTGGGCAGTATGGGGGCATTATACTGTGTGTGTGGGGGCACTATAGGGGCATTAAACTGTGTGGGTGCACTATACTGTGTGTGTGTGGGCAGTATGGGGGCATTATACTGTGTGGCGGCACTATACTGTGTGTGTGTGGGGCGGGGGCAGTATGGGGGCATTATACTGTGTGTGTGTGTGTGTGTGGGCACTATACTGTGTGTGTGTGTGTGTGTGCGGGCACTATGGGGGCATTACACTGTGTGGGGGCATTATACTGTGTGTGGAGAGGCACTATGGGGGCATTACACTGTGTGGGGGCACTATACTGTGTGTGTGTGTGTGTGGGCAGTATGGGGGCATTATACTGTGTGTGAGGGGCACTATAGGGGCATTAAACTGTGTGGGTGCACTATACTGTGTGTGTGTGTGTGGGGGCAGTATGGGGGCATTATACTGTGTGGCGGCACTATACTGTGTGTGTGTGTGTGGGGGCACTATACTGTGTGTGTGTGGGGGGGGGGGGCAGTATGGGGGCATTATACTGTGTGGTGGCACTATACTGTGTGTGTGTGTGTGTGTGTGGGGGCACTATACTGTGTGTGTGTGTGTGTGGGCAGTATGGGGGCATTATACTGTGTGTGTGGGGGCACTATAGGGGCATTAAACTGTGTGGGTGCACTATACTGTGTGTGTGTGTGTGTGTTTGTGGGCAGTATGGGGGCATTATACTGTGTGGCGGCACTATACTGTGTGTGTGTGGGGGGGGGGCAGTATGGGGGCATTATACTGTGTGGCGGCACTATACTGTGTGTGTGTGTGTGTGTGTGTGTGTGTGGGCACTATACTGTGTGTGTGTGTGTGCGGGCAGTATGGGGGCATTATACTGTGTGTGTGGGGGCACTATAGGGGCATTAAACTGTGTGTGTGTGTGTGGGCAGTATGGGGGCATTATACTGTGTGGCGGCACTATACTGTGTGTGTGTGGGGGGGGGCAGTATACTGTGTGGCGGCACTATACTGTGTGTGTGTGTGTGGGGGCACTATACTGTGTGTGTGTGGGGGGGGGGCAGTATGGGGGCATTATACTGTGTGGCGGCACTATACTGTGTGTGTGTGGGCAGTATGGGGGCATTATACTGTGTGGCGGCACTATACTGTGTGTGTGTGTGTGGGGGCACTATACTGTGTGTGTGTGGGGGGGGGGCAGTATGGGGGCATTATACTGTGTGGCGGCACTATACTGTGTGTGTGTGGGGGGGGGCAGTATGGGGGCATTATACTGTGTGGCGGCACTATACTGTGTGTGTGTGTGTGGGGGCACTATACTGTGTGTGTGTGGGGGGGGGGCAGTATGGGGGCATTATACTGTGTGGTGGCACTATACTGTGTGTGTTTGTGTGGGGGGGGGCACTATACTGTGTGTGTGGGGGGGGCACTATACTGTGTGTGTGTGTGGGGGCACTATACTGTGTGTGTGGGGGGGGGGGGCACTATACTGTGTGTGTGTGTGTGGGCAGTATGGGGGCATTATACTGTGTGTGTGGGGGCACTAAGGGAACCTCATTACTGTGAGGGAGCACTACAGAGGTATCATCACTGTGTGGAGACTCTGAAGGCGCTATGAAAGTGTGAGGGGAACAAAGTAGTAATATTACTGTTTTTTACACAAATGAGGGCACTATCAATGTGTGGGGCACAAAAGGAACTGGGTTTGAATGGACAGGGATTGAACAGGGTCAGCGGTGTGGCTTAACATTAAAAAACAATTGGCTCAGCCCATGAGTTGTCCTTCTTTATGACCGTTGAAAGTTACGAGGTATAGTCTATACAATATATTATATTTGCAGTGTATTGTGGTGGCATTGTATAGTATTGTTTTTTAGGTAACTGTATAGAAGTGTTATTTTGCCATAGTTAATTGGGCACCATACTATATATATTATAATTAGGCACTGTATGGTTGTTTGTGCACTGTGTGAAGTGCTCTGCTATGCTTGTCGACAATCTGCTTTAATTATAAACTTTTTGCCATGGGTCGCCTTAACAATCTTCTCAAAATGCTACTTTTGTGGGCAAGAACATACCGTTACCTCTGGACCCTGACTTCAAGATGCCTACAGAACCCAGTCACAGCCACGTGCCATTTTCTCGACCGTTCTTGTTCCTGGCAATGTTTGAAGCTGCACTCCATTAAGGCGCCAACCCCAGAAGACCACTCTTGTTCATTTTTTTTGCAAGACACCCCTTTCTATCTCTATAGACTTTTGGCTGTTATGTGCAAATCATTAATAGCCACCTGTCCCTAGACTATATATTAGCAGCTCGGGACACCCTCTATTAGTCTGGCGGACTGGTAAATCCATGTATTACCTAGTGAGTCATTCATTTGATCGGCTGCATGTAATACTTCATTTCTCCTGTAGTGGCCGCTGTAGGGGAAATGGGCATCCAATGGCAACTTCCCTGTGACAAAAATCAGTGATTGTCAGAGGAGCGGTTTGTCTAGTTGTAATGGGATAGATAGCAAAAACATTTGAATTTGCTTAAAAATAAGTAATCCCTGTGCAAATATAAAAAAAAAACATTAAAAAAACGTATCTAAGATAAAATCCCCGGATCACTACTTTATCTGAGACATCTGCAGTTCTGAGAACTTCCAGATACATCTATAGATACAAACGGTACGTGGCGTTTATTACAAGCTGCACTATTATATGCTTTGTACTTTAGGTTTAGTGCTCCTTTAAGACATACAAGTGTTCTGTACGAAGTTCTTGGGTAATGGGGTGAGGGGTGTATGATGTCCTTCCCTGCGCTCTCTCTCTCTAGTCTCGATGCTGGAAGGAGCCTTCATTAATCATGGCTTGTCAGGGAGAGATTAATGGCATTTATTACATAGTGTGACTGCAAGTGGCAGCCTCAAGATGGATGAGAGACTGCTAGGGGCAAAATGAGAGCGCACCTGCCTGACGTGGACATCCTACTTACTGCTCCTTGGACTCATGGGGACTGTCCCAGCACTGGTTTGTATATCTTCAACACTCATATATGGGCAGGTGTTGACACTGAAACAATAATCTCATTATAAGTCATTGATTGAGTTGAAAACATCACCCTGAAGAACATTTTTGATATTCAGAGAAGGTCTTCTGGCCCTCAAGTGGATATCTGAAGTCACAGCAAAATGCTCACAAAGTAGCAGAGGGGAGGTCTAGAGGATAGAAAGAGAGGACGCACTGAGACCAAGGTGACCAGACGAGGAAAGACATACTAAGTGCCGGTGCGAATGAAAGTGAGTGGACCGCCGTTGGGTCGGGGGGATCACAGGTTACGTTAGAGGAAAGAAGAGCTGTACTGATAACGTAGCAATGCACCATTCTAACGCACCAGGTAAGAGGAAATGTATGAACAGGTTTATTATATTGTCCGCTTTATCATGTTTTGTATTTTTCCTCTTTATGAATTGACAAGTTTGACATATTATAATGTGTTTGTATTAATTGTCCACTATCCCCAGAGTCTCAATGATGGAGCTTCATAACATTGGTTATTACGTATGTGGAATTCCATCAAAAACTTGAATTCAATGAAAGGTCTACTGTATATTCTTGGCTTCACGGTAAAGTTTCATGTAGTCATGCACCTAATATTTGTTATCACATATGTGATGTACCATCAAAGTGTAGTCCAGAAATTGTAGGGAATGAAAGGTCTACTCTAAATTCCTGGCTTATCTACGAGCTTGTTGTCTTGTTGTGAATCTTCATGTAGTCCTACATCTAACTAAACATCGGGTATTACATATGTGGTGTACCATCAAAGCCTAGTCCAGAAATTGTAGGGAATGAAAGGTCTACTCTAAATTCCTGGCTTATCTACGAGCTTGTTGTCTTGTTGTGAATCTTCATGTAGTCCTACATCTAACTAAACATCGGGTATTATATATGTGGTGTACCATCAAAGCCTAGTCCAGAAATTGTAGGGAATGAAAGGTCTACTCTAAATTCCTGGCTTATCTACGAGCTTGTTGTCTTGTTGTGAATCTTCATGTAGTCCTACATCTAACTAAACATCGGGTATTATATATGTGGTGTACCATCAAAGCCTAGTCCAGAAATTGCAAGGAATAAAATGTTTACTCAATAATGGCGTGTCTTAGACCTTGTTGTTTCGATGATAAAGCTTCATGTAGTCATGCACATAACTAAACATTGGTTATTACATCGTCCAAAAATAGTAGAGAATTAAATATGTACTCTAAATTCATGACTTATCTTAAAGCTTGTGGTCTCGATTATGGAGCTTCATGTAGTCATACATACAACTTAACGTGGGTTATTAGATATATGTTATACCATCAAAGCGTAGTCCAGAAATTTTAGGGAAAGAAATGTCTACTCTAAATTCCTGGCTTATCTACGAGCTTGTTGTCTCCATGGTGAAGCTTCATGTAGGACCCAACATCTAACTAAACATCGGGTATTACATATGTGGTGTACCATCAAAGCCTAGTCCAGAAATTGTAGGTTAATGAAATGGCTATTTTATATTAAGGTTGGCTTTGGTGGAGACTCTGACAGGTAAGTTGAGGACATCTGAGATAAACTTTTTTACAGCTTTTCAAAATCGAAAAAAAAAAATTGCCATGTATACCAAAAGTCGAAAGCACCCCCCCTGAAACAAGCTTCTGAAACCCCTGAGGGTATCATGTAAACTGACCCAGACCAACATCTCTTCCAAGGACACCTGCCATCTACCTTTCGTTATACTAATACAACATTGATGCCATTGTTCTAACATTAGTTAAGACCCCAGGTTCGCTAATGTACCATGGATGGTGGTATGAGGTCGGTTAAGGTGCATATATAGGAGTGAGAGAATTCCCATTGTGGAAGGTGTAAAGTCAAATTGATTCCATCAAGCCAGGTGGCAAGGAATTATGTTCTCTGAAAAAGTAGAGAAGATAGAAGTTAGTTGCGTCCTCCATTGTTCATCAGGTAGAGGATGATAGAGAGATCTAAACTCTGCCGGAGAGGTCAATTTGCCATCATGGGAAAGTCTTTACATCTGGTAAATTTTTGTGAAATAAAAGGCCTGTCCAGGGGGCAAGTCCGCATCTTCATAAAGTGGATTGAGGACAGAGGGCCCTAGCATGGTGGCACACCTTTGAAGAGGTTTTCCCATCAGAGACATTTATGACATATCCACAGGATATGTCATAAATATCAGATAGATGCGGACCCACACCCATCTCTGGAACGAGACTAAGGGCTCGTCGAATGAGGACCAATTTGATTGGCTCTCTGTCCTGACCAGCCCCAGTGACGTCAGGAGGAAGTTTATAAATAGGATATCTAGCCGTGTTCACCGCCATAAGCCCCATTTTCCCCTTAGGACGCCACCACGGTGGTGAAACATGTTGGGGGGGGGGCTGTTTTTCTTTTTCAATGTGATCTAATATTTGAAGTCCTCTAAAAGCGGATTGCAGCCGCTGTTCACCCTTATTCACACTAGCAGTGTGGTCTCGGAGGCAGTGCTCTGACTCCGCACCGAGACAGTACACACGGTTCAGTGATACTAGTTTAATACTATGGGGACTTTCAGTTCACATTGGGAAGTTTTTAATTGAATTGGAACATTTCGTTACAGTTTTATACATACTAGAAAGTAATTATTAGCTACCTGGGAAACAAGGGCTAATCTATTGGCCTTTGGCAATTTGGTGTATTCATCTCTAGAATGAGGCCCCCCTAAACCACGTAAGAGAGGATAGTAGGCACAATTTGAGGTGTAAGGGGACATTGACCGAACGTAAGGAGAGCCAAGAGTAGGGAGATGTGTTATCTTGAGTGAAACCCCTAGGGGTTCAGGACGTCTCTTATGTGTGGTAACCTAGCCTCTTATAAAATTCATAATCCTTGCACCACGCTATTGACACGTATAACCGTACATTTACCGGGAGGTGATCTCCCGAACACAGCAGCTATGATTGACAACCAGGCACAGTAGAAGAAAGTTGGCACTACTAGTCAGTCTTCGAGGTAGGGAACAGATATGTAGAACAAATGAAACAGGAGTTTCTTATTGAAACCTTGGGTGGTGCTCCGTAAAAAACAGTGAAAGCTGTGGAAGCCGTGGAAACAGTGGAAACAGTGGAAGCCGTGGAAATTGTCTCTTATGTAACAAGTAGTGCGGAAAGTGAAATTACGGCACTTGTATTTCTTTCTTTTATTGTGGCGTCATGCAAAAAGTTAAAAGCGTTCTAGGGAGGACATAGCAGAGTGCATGGAAATCTGAAAGGTCAGAAGAAGCGCTGCTCTTAGCGCGAAACAGGCTGAATTCTGCTGACATGCAATCTGCTATGTCCTCCCTTGAACGCTTTTAACTTTTTGCATGACGCCACAATAAAAGAAAGAAATACAAGTGCCGTAATTTCACTTTCCGCACTACTTGTTGTATGACAACCACTCCATTACCTGGGATAGGAGAAATCTATTGTCATTGCTGTTATGGTTGAGGCTCCTTTTGTCGTAGTCGCCTCCCCTTCAATCTCAGGCCCGGTCATTAAACCCGCGGTCGGCAGGGATTCTGTTTTGTTTGTTGAGTTACATTCAACTCCATTCACACTAAGATCCACTTTCACTCTCAGATGCACACAATGTTCCTTCTGCTTGTTTTGGATCTCCTGACATTGGTCCGTGGACTTCAAGCATTCCAGATGTTCCTCAGCGTCCTCAGAATGATGTCTCCGGGAAAAACCCTGCGTTGCGTGGTATTATGGTCAGCCTGGAGACTGCTGCACTTTGGGAAACATTTAACAGCCTTGGAACGGAGATGATTGTAACCAAAGCAGGAAGGTGGGAAGTGTCTTTTACTACATCCATTACGAGGCTCTATGTAGGCCAGAGTCGTAGTTAGACTTTCCGGCACCCGGGGAAAATTTAGTTTACCACGCTAGTCCTGTAGCGAAATACCCTGGCCAAAGCAGAGTGGCTTATTGGAGCTCCCCACATGTCAGTCAGCCTTGCCAGCTCCCTAGCTATGCCCCTTATGGAGCAATATTGCACCAAAGTTTATGATGAAGATATCTATACTAAGATGCATTTTTTAGTGGAATATTAATATCCTATGTTCTTCTTTTTTTACATAGGAGAATGTTTCCACTCTTCCAGGTTCGTATATGGGGAATGGATCCCACTGCAGAGTATTCCCTTCTTCTTGATTTTTTACCAGTAGGTGACAAAAGATACAGGTAAATGTGTAGAATGGAAAGTGTTAATAGTTGCCACCATCACTACTGATCATCTAAGGGGTTAAATGAGCTGAATCGGAGTCCTCTCTGATTCCGTCTCTTATTTTAAAGTGTCGGCTGTAATATATAGCCGACACCCGCTTTGAATGGAGCGGGCTCAGCTCGTAAGTCCACTTCATTCTTCTCCGACGTAACTGTATGTCATATGAAGAAGGGAAATAAAGAGTAATTTTTGGTGGAATTGGGCGATCATGTAATGTGCATGGGGCCTCCTGACTCTCCTTTGCATTTCAAAAAGCCCAATCCGTTGTTCCCGTGGGAGACCAGCCGATGTCAGAGGTGTCTGGGTAGTGTCCTTTTCCCCTCTCCCCATTGAAAACACATGCACACATGTCCAATGGTGAAGTCGGAGGGTATAGCCCAAGAGTGTGTATGGTCACAAGTCTTAGACCCTGGTGAGCTCTCGACAAGTGTGGCCAGCAAAAAGAGCTAAGACCGTGGATAAGTTGAGTGTAATTGCAGTGTTGTGTCTCAGGAATACCATTACCAAAATGCAGCCAAGAGAAGGACTTGAAAGGATGGAATTAAATACAACTGATCCTGGGATCAGCTGATCTTTAGAAACCTACGATGATCGGCTGTTATTGCAGAGCAAAGCTGCAGCCAGTCATACATTTCCAAGTCAGCCTTTCAAACAAATGGGCAACCATGTAATACGTTGATGGGTTGGGTCTGACAAAATCCCACCTGCTACGAGGAGTCGTCCAAAGCTTCAGCTGGTCGGCAGAGGACAACGCAAATTCTTCGGGTCTGCTCATGGAGCTTAATGACAAATTATAGACCACAATTTATACGATGGTTCATAGATTCCCTATTGGGCGCAGGTAATTCTCCAGAATATTATCCTGTATACTATTGGTAGTAAACTGGAGGTAGGCTATTGTCTAAATTTTACCATAGGAGGTCAGCTGAGGGAATAGCATCACCATTTCACCTCCTGTACGGGTTCTGTGGATATATCTTCTCTTCTCTATGATAGATCGGCATCGATCATTATGATTTTTTTTCTCTTAGGTATGCCTTTCACTCCTCCTCCTGGCTGGTTTCAGGCACAGCAGATCCAGCACCTCCAGGCCGTCTTCATTTCCACCCAGACTCCCCTGCACGGGGATCTCATTGGATGCGACAGACTGTTTCTTTTGATCGACTTAAACTCACCAATAATGCGCAGGATATGAGAGGACATGTGAGGACATATAGGATTGTACTTACAATTCTATGATAGAACATTTCTTCAACTGCTCATATAGTTGTATACTTGCCTCGCATCATTTTTTGGATGTAAGCCCTGCCTTAGTCCAACCCCCAAAATAATTTGGTCACGCCCCTTTACAGACACATAAAGGGCTGGGAGTTAGACATTGATATCCTGGGACCCCACCAATGAAGAGGTTGCTCAGCTGCAGTACCAAGCACAGCCACTTGTGCAGAGAAGCTGATGTGCCTGTGCAGACAATAAAGGTGCCGATTGTCCTAAGAATGGGCCATCAATGTATTACTCCATGAAAATC
Source organism: Rhinoderma darwinii (assembly GCF_050947455.1). Lineage (NCBI taxonomy): Eukaryota > Metazoa > Chordata > Amphibia > Anura > Rhinodermatidae > Rhinoderma > Rhinoderma darwinii. Next base: position 101,827,170 of record NC_134697.1, on the reverse strand, counting down.
CCTTTAATGCCTAACATGGGAGTTCTCAGGTTGAAACTACAGGTGGTACAGAGGTTGTGATAGCAGCCAGGCCCTGAAACCTGTGGGGACCCAAAAGGTCCCTCTGCCCAATCTGAAGAGACCAATACTATAAATGATGAGTGGTAGTTGGGTGGCCTGTTACAGATTATGAATTGGGCCCAGAAGCTTCAAGTTACGCCTTTGGGTGTCTTTAGTTCTATCATTCCCTCTAGATTTACAGCACAACATTGACCTGTATGTAGCACACCTTGTTGGGCGATAGACATGCACTGAGAAAATCAGGGCAAAGCTTATTCATATTCTTCAGGTTAGCATAAGTCCACTAACCATATAGATAATAAACTAAATCATAGCACTCAATGCCAAACTGTTGTTTGTAAAGCTAACAAAATATTGTCTTTGGCGAGTAGCATAGGATCTCAGATGGAGTGTGTCCGAATGGTGTAGTGGCAAGCTTCACCACCCCCGAGAGCTGAGAAACATTGTGAGGAACCTAGTATGAGGAAGACTGTCGCTAGCAGGTGTGGATTTTTTTTTCCAATGGTGTGTTATTAATGTTTTGGACATGCAGATAATTCTAAACTCGATGCATCGGTACCAGCCAAGGCTCCATATCCTGCTCTCTGATCGCCATCAAGGTGGAGAAGCTCGTGCTGCACAGAACTTTGTGTCATTTATCTTTCCTGAGACTCAGTTTACGGCTGTGACGGCTTATCAAAACCATCGGGTAAGTGACAGACCCAAAATATTCAAGAAATCTGTTTTGGCACAAATTGCTCTAACGTGGCTGTGTCCATTATTATACGTTTTAAAATAAAAATATCAACTTTGCAAAAAGCTTTGAGTAAAAGAAAATGTAACTTTTTGTGTCTACAGCTCCAATGAAGACCTATGCGTCTCTGTGGTTACAGACTACAGTGTGTAGTCTGATCATGCAATCACGTGTTACTTTACTGCCCCTGATCCCTCTTCTTGTTACCCTACAGATAAGAGAAGAGGGGGCAGTGGAGTAACACAACACTGCAGGATCAGACTACACAGAATTTGTCTGTAACCATGGAGACACATAGGTCTGCATGCTTCCTGTAGACATGCAACAGTAGATTTTTGTAGTAAGTGGGTCATCCCGGCAAATGACCTGTTACGGTAAAGTGATGGGGTTGGCACTGAAGCTGTGCCTGTTGCCATCACTAACAGGTGGTAGTTACAGTTGAAATATATATATACTGTATAAATTATACACATATATTCACATTGAAATACACCCACGTAAGTGCATACATGCCAAGTTGCTAGGATAGGAAAGATTGATAGCAGTAATACAGAGGTGACAGTGCCAAGATTCAAAAATAAATGTATTCATGCAGTTCCCATTTAATGCCTTCAAGTCCCCAAACTGAGAACGGGCCCCACTAACCTCAGTCCTGATGATCCTGCACTAAGACTAAACTTACCCGCACTGTGCGGAATAGTAACGCAACTCGCTGATGGTATAGCTGGCAATGTCCGGGACTCGATGCAAGACATTCGGGAGGCCTACAAGATAATACAGAGACATGAGACATATAGATGAGGCAGCAGCGACGTGCCTCCTAGCTGTAGGGTAGCGAATGTGGAGATTCAGGAGGTCACACGGGACTCCAGTTTATAGGTGCCAATCGTCAGTGGTGTGATGTGGCTTATGGGTATTCAGCCGTTCTGGGCCGCTCAGGGTAGGCTCACGTCTTCTCTTTATATATTATTGTCTATTTAGATCACACAGCTGAAGATTGCCAGCAACCCATTTGCCAAGGGTTTTCGGGATGTTGACGGTGATGAATGGTTACTACCACGTATTCCAGCACCAGTCAAAATACACGTTAAGGATTCTCCAGAAAGGTAAAAATCAACATATATATATAATTGGTGTTTTTTGTATAGCTGGGAACGCTATGGTCTTGATCTGCTCTATACCCACTACTAGTAGCACATGTCTGTTACTCTTGTGAACACCGTATTTATGGTGTCGTTCAACTGATGATGCTGGAGAGAAAACAATATGGATATGGATGGGGTTGGCCGAAAACAGTTCTGACCCCCTCAAAAGACAAGATCCATTGCCTGCCATAATAAACATGGAATATGGTATATCATTTTTTATGGTTCTACAAAGTGTAGCAGGCAACGTTTTCCTTACTACAAAAAACCCTCTACGGACACTGTACAGTATAGGGCTAGACACTTTTCTGGTATACAGACAGGAATAACGGCCATACGCCCGACATGAAAACAGTCTAAAGGTCCTATTACACCGGCCCGGCGCCGATCAAAGAGACAGCTCGTTGATTGGCGCTCGTTTGCTCCGGTCACAAGGAGCTATGGATGGGGATGAGTCCTCGTTAATCCGATCGCTCGTTCCCATCCATTATTATCATGTCCGCAGTGCGTCTCCCTGTTTACATGCCAGGATGTGCTGCCGACAACGATAATATATCAGTTTTTTTAAACCGATACAATCAGCAGATGATTGAGCGTTTGCTCGTTCATCTGCTGATCTGTTTAGACAGGACAGTGATCGGGAACAAGTAATGATGGACGATCGCCTATGAACGATCGTTTGCTCAATAATTGCCCTGTGTATAAGGGCCCTAAGCCTGAACATATCAGTGTCTTCTCTAATGGTTCTCTGACTGTGACTAACTATAAGGGAGGGGGTGACCAATGGAGGTTCCCAATAGCTATGGCCGCGGCCCGGTCCTGTAGTAGTGACCTGGCTTGCACAGATGTCCCTGAATTCTTTTCTATGTTCCTCGGGTTATTGTAAGCGTGCATTTGTAGAGCATGCACAGTAGCCACCTCTCTGCTGGTCGATAGAAGTGAATAGGAAGGGCATAGCTAGTAGCCCCAGAGCGGTCCAGCAAACTGAGCCAGAGAAGCCGGGTAACAGTGAGCGGGCCAGCACAGTGCAAAGAATAGAAAATGGCATGAGCCACTACTACGGAATATCTACGATGCTAGGAACCCGCTTCCCTGAACTGCGATCAGTCCGGGAAATACTGCTGACATACGGTCTGTATATCACAGACCGTAAATGGCCGTCTGAATGAAGCTTAAAAGACATACTGGTTCAGTTTTCTTCTAATTTTTTGGTCATGAATGTAAACATTTAAAGTGCGTGACTTAGCTCAAGTTTTACCGAGTAGCGTTCTCCGCCTAGCCACGTCGCCTCACTGGGCAAAATGAAGGTCGGGCGACCAACGTTCTCGACATAGGTGCTGATCTCAGAGCTGGGAGCCACATCTATCAGACATATATGCATAGCCCATGGATACGTCATAAATGTCTACGTATAAACGGTCTGATCTTGGACTATATTGGCAACTGTCTTGAAGGCTCTGCATTTGTAAACAATCGTTCACACTGTGGAATGGAAGTTGCAGCATAACCTTCCCGGACTGATAAGCAGCAACAATTTCCAGACTGATAAGCAGCAACAATTCTGAGATAATGGCTGATGCCCTTACTTCTTGGCATGATGTAGTCCTGAGTGCTCCAGAACACCAAACCTTGAAGGAAGGTGTACGTTCGTGTCCCCATGACTGTAGATCTGAGTAGTTCAGACGGGTTAGATTGGCGAGGTACTTCTTCTCACTGCCACTATTCAGGTCTGACTTGCTGTGTGTATACTTTATATACTATCATATTTCATACATGTTTATTCTCCGCCTTTCTATTACAGATGGCACCACGTGGAATCTCACCCCCCTCTATGTTCGGAAACCCACTTTATGCATCCAACAGCACAGTGACCCCATATATATTGTAACCACGAGGACTTGGACCTCCAAGTGACAAGAAAGTGACTGCTTAGTGTTTGTCTTCAGCAATGTGTGCTTAGAAAGATCATCCATGAGTAGATGTGAGGAGTGCTGTGCTGGTTGACGTCTGCTCTTGTCTGGTGGACCTCTTGGAGGTTTCATTACCTATTACCTCTTTGCTTGCACAATTGATCTGGTTTGGCCAAATGGAACCTGAATTTGCGTCCAACCAATGGATTGACTCAATGTTTTTTGTGATCTCATTGTGAATACTTTCGGACATGGAAAGCGTAGGATGATTCATGTTTCTGAAGTGCTGGACCTAAAACATTTAGTACCCATTACAGTATCATGCCAGGAAGATTCGTGACTGTGGGATTTTTAGGTTCCCTATAACTCCATATGTGATGAAGCTCTTGATGCATCCAGAAGACCAGCTCTTTGCTTATTTCACGGTCGTGGTAGATTTCATGAACAGTCTTTTTATGAAAAGGTCGGAGGTTTGTTTTTCGAATACTCGCCTCTAAATCCCCTACCTAGAGAAACGATAAAATTCTGGCTGGCTGCAGTCACCACTTTTTATTATTGAGTTCAACATACAGCGAAACCTCTCCATAAGGCCACCTTTTTGAAAAGACGACCCCACTCTAGACTAGATTTTTTGAGAAAAATGTTCAATTCTCCTATCTTCTGTGTATAGTGGAGGCTTCTTTAGGAGGACCAGCGCCCCCTAGTAGACCCTTTTCTTTTCAATTTTTGGTGGTCGTCTCAAAGAGGCTTCATTGTATGAACAGTAGGCAGTAAGCCCCCCGACTGGTGATTGCAGGCTGTATATGTTGCGTGCTTACTGAAATGTAACCCAAAAATGACTATTTCTAGAACTCTGAAGTTTCCGATTTGTATCGATCACCATATCTATGTAATTCACTGCCGTGGTGATGTCATAGCGAACTGTAATGTCATTTACGATATACTGAATATTATGTCACAGCAGTTATGACTGATGATGATGTCATTCCTTATGTCTGCTTCATTTTTTTTTGATGTCACCAATTGTTCATTTATCGATCTGACCAGCGTCGTGACAACGTCTAGTATCACTCCAGTCTTTTTATATTGTTACGTCATGGAGTAGAACACAAATATATTGTGAACACAACCATAAGGAACACCTCCGCTTTGTAGAAATCTAAATTCGTAAGCACTTGTAAAATTGTATTAAAAGTGGCAAATATGTGAGCACATTTGTGGTCATTCCAGCAGCTGTCACTTTTACACCCCTCCGTCAACGATTTCTGGGCCACAAACAGCCAAAAGAGCATGGCCCACCGACATTACTAGTTCTGTATCATGCACCCAATCATAATCCATCTTTACAAGACTTAGGTTCACGTGATATTTGTTGAGGATTTATGGTCTGGACTTTCTCCGCGGCGTGTGAACAAAAAGGAGGGTAAGGCCATGATCTACCAGGGGCCAATAGTTCTATAGAAGCAGGTGCAATGACCTATCCGAGGCTAAAACAGATTAAAACAAAAGGTTTACACACTCCCCCTACAAAATGATTATAAATCTTATATATACACAGCGCTCAGCCATAACATTGATGATCCGGTTACAATGGCACCTGACAAGGGGGGGGGGGGGGGGGGGATATATTAGGCATCAAGTGAACAGTTAGTTCTTGAAGTTGATGAGCAGGAAGCAGAAAAAATGGTCAAGCGGAAGAATCTGAGCCACTTTGACAAGGGCAAAATTCTGATGGCTAGACGGCTGGGTCCAAAACGGCCGGTCTTGTGGGGTGTTCCCGGTATGCAGGGGTTAGTACCTACCAAAAGTGCTGCAAGGAAGGACAACTGTCGACATAGCCGCCCAAGTCTCATTGGCGTTTGTGGGGAGTGAAGGCTAGCCCGTCTGGTGCAATCTCACAGAAGAGCTACTGTAGCGCAAATTGATGAAAAATGTAATGCTGGCTGGTCAGAGCCCCCATTCTGACCCCTGACCGAAAGGATGGGCACGTGAGCCTCAGACCTGGAGCATTGGAAGGTGACCTGGTCTAAAGGATCACATTTTTTATTACATCATGTGGACGGGTGGGTGTGTGCGCGTCATTTCCTGGGGAAGAGATGATGGCACCAGAATGCATTATGGGAAGACAAGCCTGCGGACGCAGTGTGATGCTCTGGGGAATGTCCTGCTGGGAAACCCTGGGTCCTGGCATTCATGAGGTACTTTGACACATACCAACCACCCAAAACGTTACTGTAGACCGAGTACCACTTCATGGCAACGGTATTCCCTAACGGCTGTGCCCTCTCTCTTTATGATAACGTGCAGTACCGCATGCCAGAGCTCCCGCTAGTGTTCCCCGTAACTTAGAAGAGCGCCCTCTGTTGTCACGATTTAATTAGTCTGCCTATTAAAGCCTCTTTCTGAGCACCAACAGGTGCCAGAGTATTAGGTCCCATTCGGATTCAGCACTTTTGTTCTTGTAGCTGTGGTTGACCATTCGTGTACCTGACCTTGGCTTGTGACTGTTTCAGAACCTCTGCCTGTGACCCGGACTTTGCTTCGACTATTCTCTTGGATCTCAATTTAGCACTGAATCCTCACACAGTCATCTGTCTGTCTATAACAAGCCTCATTTAGAAGACTATCAGATGGCCGCGACCCTGGCAGCTAGGTCCATACAGCCTTGTGGTGGTCCCTGGTGAGGACCAGGGGGTTTGTTAGACTCTCCACCACGACTCCGCCAGCGCTAACCCAAAAAGAAATTCAACACGTCCTGCCAGGATCGTGACATTATATATATAAAGGAAGGCTGTGAAAATGAAGGCCAAAGAGCATTCTAAAAACAATAAAGATACAGTGATCGACATGCACAAGATAGGAAGAAGTTACAACACAATATCCAAGTGCTTGGCTATCCAACAGATCAATAGTGAGAAAACACTGGCTCTGCCCGGACGAGGCCGTCCCTGAAGTCTCAGCGTCATGGCAAGAAGCAAGTCTGAAAATTCAGGAGCCAAATAACTTTTCTCCATTACATTCGCCACCACTTTAGTTGCCTTCTGGAACCCTGAATTTGCCCTTTTATAACAAATAAAGCAATGCCAACTGTATCACAATTTTATTTTTTACACAATAAAACCCTAATAAAATTCAAAACATTTTTCCCACTTGGCTTTTTTTTATTCTTATTCTTATGACAGAGGAAAGATCAGCACCGAACGTCATAGGAAGTAACAGCTGGAATACATTTGTGCTTCTCTTGGTAACACTGGAACAAGTATAGGACGCCTAAGCTGTCCAGGTCGGCACAGTTGCATCGTGTAGGAACCCGATAATTAGAAGCGTGCACAGAAATCATAGTGCCTCAAACCTCATTCACAGAATTTTGCTATGAGTTGCGTTTTTCAGACCTACAGCTCCAAATCGACTTCTCAACCCCATCTAACAACTATGGGATGAATTGGAACGACGATTGCGAGCCGGAACTTCTCACCAAAACGAGGCCTTCAAATGTCACAAATTCCCACAGACACTCCGAAATAACCAAAAGGAGTGGAGACTGTAAAAGGGCTCCCAACTTCATATGGGACATCCAATAAGCTCTCATGGGTGTGATGGTCAGGGGTCCACTTATCCTAGAATACGGACACCCGTGCCAATGGAGGACAAGTAGAATGACTCCATCACTGGATAGGTCTTCGCTCCCTCTATTGCCCCTGTTATGGCTCCTTTTCAGTAATAGTGCCAAGAAGTAGCTGATCTTAGTTTCCCACATTACATTTGAGAAGTTGCTTAAACTAGATCAAGGGGTTTTTGATCAACTCTGACATTTCTTCTAAAAGGGTCCGCCCAAATGAGGACATCAAAGTTTCTTAAAGAGATCCGAAACGGATAGAGCTTACGGTCATCTTCAACGCGTAGGTCCTCCGGATTGCACTGCGTCCCTACACTATAGTGTTTCTTTCTCCGGTTGGCTTGAACTTTTTTATTGGAAGATCCTACAAAAGGTTCAGTATTTGTAGACTGATGAATCTGTCCTGGAAAAAGTCCAGTCTCAGTCCCTACAGTGCATGTAACTCTTGGGCCATAGGTCTTCCTTCTCATCTCTTCTGTGATACTTTGTCCCCCGAAATTCCCGTGTTTGGAGTACGAGGAACGACTTTGGTCCCGATGGATCTCCAAACGTCCCCCTGCTGTAAACATGTACAGGTCTTTAACACACATGTCACCACTGGCTGCGGGTGAAATAATGCTATGTTGAGACGCGGAATGCCAAGCAGTGGCGGAAGGTTGATACCCGACCCGAGGGGCACCTCCAAAATTAGAAAAGGACGAATCTATTTTCATTCTTTTTGCTGGCACTTTTGCCTTCTTGCAGCGAGCCGTGTTTATTGCAATCTCAGGAAATATGGTTGGGATGGCCTCCTTCCTCAGGACGGTCATGAAGCCTCTTGTTTCATAGCTATCGGCTGTGAAGTGTCTTGAACAGACACGGTATGCCCCTTTTGTACCCTCCAGAATTTTTCGACTAAATTCTTCAATGTCACCAAAATCTTGTTGTGTTTGAACGAGCCATTTTTTGATGCTTTCCAGGTCCTTGGGAAAGGCATGAATGATAATATCGGGATCTTTCTTCTTCCAGGAATACGTGCAGCCTTTAACGATACAGGACGGCATCCTAGAAGCACAAGATTATATTAATAAGGACAAATATATACAGACATTTATACAAACCGCCCGCTGAATGAATAAAGGGGTGGCCAACATTTTTGACTTGACCTGCATAAGTTTTTTTGGTTGTAGCTACATGGCGACCGCATTTGTGGCTGACATTTAACTCCATGCGACCGCCAATCCTACAGTGAAATCTGAAAATGTCACATACATCACACAGCGTCTTGATTTGTGGCATGTTAGGGGTTAGTGGAGTTTTTACCAAAAAGCAGGATGCTCAGGCGAGCTCAGGGTTTTTCTCCGTAAAGTTCTGTTTTTGCTTCTATATAACTTCAAAAATGCCGTAAAAAAAAATCTATAAAAAAACAACCACCAAAAAATCATGTAAAAAAAATAACGCATTATAAAACGCAGAAGGCAGATTTGCTGTAAATTATCCGTTCGGATTTGCAGACGGAAAATTGGCGGCGTAATAACAAATGTCATCCACACGCCGCGGGAAAAAAACTGCAGAGAAAAAGATTTAAAATTCGGCAGACTGTCAAGTTATGAAGTGGAATCGGATTTTGCTAAAGACTTTTATGGGGAAGTGAAAATCCGCAAAAAATTGCGTCCTTCTGAGTGGAAAAGTTTAGAATCCACAGCAAAAATCACAAGGGGGAAAAAAGAGCCGATTCTTGTCCATGGCAGCGGCTCGGCGTTCCCGGGACGGCGCTGCCTTCCCGGTGATGCTGGAGCGGTTACACGGGACGCGGCATCATTACACGGGGCCGGCAGCACAGACACCACATGTATGGAGCAGGGGCGCATCGCTAGGTTAATGACACGGGAGCCTGGAGCTTTCTTTTTGCCTCTGCTTTCTGCAGCCGCCATTCTGGCCTAAAATCTGCAGCAAATTAAAACCCAATTTGGTGAAAACTTTTGGACGGAATTCCCTGCGGATTCTGCATCGGATAAGCCGCAGACTTTTCCGCAGTGTATCCGACCCATGTGAACATTGCCTAACAGTGACAGCCACCTAAAAAAAGCCCCCCCCCCCGTCAGTATACCACTATGTGATGGTACGTTTGTAACGCCATGCTGTTATGCGGGACAGCGGACATCATATATAGACAGCCGCAGTCTCCTTCCATGCTTTGTCTGATCTCTGCAACTAGAGCCGTGTAGCGCTGTGGGACCCTGACGAAGGACACACGTCGAGGCCTCGATCATGTTACTTCTGGTTATCCATGTCTATAGATGTTACTTTATGGTGTGGTCTATTCTAGATATGGACCAATTATCTCCTGGTGATGTCATACATGTACGGTATCATGTGGTAATTATCTCCTGGTGATGTCATGTACGGTATCATGTGGTAATTATCTCCTGTGATGTCATGTACGGTATCATGTGGTAATTATCTCCTGGTGATGTCATGTACGGTATCATGTGGTAAGTATCTCCTGGTGATGACATGTACGGTATCATGTGGTAATTATCTCCTGGTGATGACATGTACGGTATCATGTGGTAATTATCTCCTGGTGATGACATGTACGGTATATCATGTGGTAATTATCTCCTGGTGATGACATGTACGGTATCATGTGGTAATTATCTCCTGGTGATGACATGTACGGTATCATGTGGTAATTATCTCCTGGTGATGTCATGTACGGTATCATGTGGTAATTATCTCCTGGTGATGTCATGTACGGTATCATGTGGTAATTATCTCCTGGTGATGTCATGTACGGTATCATGTGGTAATTATATCCTGGTGATGACATGTACGGTATCATGTGGTAATTATCTCCTGGTGATGACATGTACGGTATCATGTGGTAATTATCTCCTGTGATGTCATGTACAGTATCATGTGGTAATTATCTCCTGGTGATGACATGTACGGTATCATGTGGTAATTATCTCCTGGTGATGTCATGTACGGTATCATGTGGTAATTATCTCCTGGTGATGACATGTACGGTATCATGTGGTAATTATCTCCGGGTGATGTCATGTACGGTATCATGTGGTAATTATCTCCGGTGAGGTCATGTACGATATCATGTGGTAATTATCTCCTGGTGATGTCATGTACGGTATCATGTGGTAATTATCTCCTGGTGATGTAATGTACGGTATCATGTGGTAATTATCTCCTGGTGATGTCATGTATGGTATCATGTGGTAATTATCTCCTGTGATGACATGTACGGTATCATGTGGTAATTATCTCCCGGTGATGTCATGTACGGTATCATGTGGTAATTATCTCCTGGTGATGACATGTACGGTATCATGTGGTAATTATCTCCTGGTGATGTCATGTACGGTATCATGTGGTAATTATCTCCTGGTGATGACATGTACGGTATCATGTGGTAATTATCTCCGGTGATGTCATGTACGGTATCATGTGGTAATTATCTCCGGTGATGACATGTACGGTATATCATGTGGTAATTATCTCCTGGTGATGACATGTACGGTATCATGTGGTAATTATCTCCTGGTGATGACATGTACGGTATCATGTGGTAATTATCTCCTGGTGATGACATGTACGGTATCATGTGGTAATTATCTCCTGGTGATGACATGTACGGTATCATGTGGTAATTATCTCCTGGTGATGACATGTACGGTATCATGTGGTAAGTACCTCCTGGTGATGTCATGTACGGTATCATGTGGTAATTATCTCCTGGTGATGACATGTACGGTATCATGTGGTAATTATCTCCTGGTGATGACATGTATGGTATCATGTGGTAATTATCTCCTGGTGATGACATGTACGGTATCATGTGGTAATTATCTCCTGGTGATGTCATGTACGGTATCATGTGGTAATTATCTCCTGGTGATGTCATGTACGGTATCATGTGGTAATTATCTCCCGGTGATGACATGTACGGTATCATGTGGTAATTATCTCCTGGTGATGACATGTACGGTATCATGTGGTAATTATCTCCTGGTGATGACATGCACAGTATCATGTGGTAATAATATCCTGGTGATGTCATGTACGGTATCATGTGGTAATTATCTCCTGGTGATGACATGTACGGTATCATGTGGTAATTATCTCCTGGTGATGACATGCACAGTATCATGTGGTAATTATATCCTGGTGATGTCATGTACGGTATCATGTGGTAATTATCTCCTGGTGATGACATGTACGGTATCATGTGGTAATTATCTCCTGTGATGACATGTACGGTATCATGTGGTAATTATCTCCTGGTGATGACATGTACGGTATCATGTGGTAATTATCTCCGGTGATGTCATGTACGGTATCATGTGGTAATTATCTCCTGGTGATGACATGTACGGTATCATGTGGTAATTATCTCCTGGTGATGTCATGTACGGTATCATGTGGTAATTATCTCCTGGTGATGTCATGTACGGTATCATGTGGTAATTATCTCCTGGTGATGTCATGTACGCTATCATGTGGTAATTATATCCTGGTGATGACATGTACGGTATCATGTGGTAATTATCTCCTGGTGATGACATGCACAGTATCATGTGGTAATTATATCCTGGTGATGTCATGTACGGTATCATGTGGTAATTATATCCTGGTGATGACATGTACGGTATCATGTGGTAATTATCTCCTGGTGATGTCATGTACGGTATCATGTGGTAATTATCTCCTGGTGATGTCATGTACGGTATCATGTGGTAATTATCTCCTGGTGATGTCATGTACGGTATCATGTGGTAATTATCTCCTGTGATGACATGTACGGTATCATGTGGTAATTATCTCCCGGTGATGTCATGTACGGTATCATGTGGTAATTATCTCCTGGTGATGTCATGTACGGTATCATGTGGTAATTATCTCCTGTGATGTCATGTACGGTATCATGTGGTAATTATCTCCTGGTGATGACATGTACGGTATCATGTGGTAATTATCTTCTGGTGATGTCATGTACGGTATCATGTGGTAATTATCTCCTGGTGATGTAATGTACGGTATCATGTGGTAATTATCTCCTGGTGATGACATGTACGGTATCATGTGGTAATTATCTCCTGGTGATGACATGTACGGTATCATGTGGTAATTATCTCCTGTGATGACATGTACGGTATCATGTGGTAATTATCTCCTGGTGATGTCATACATGTACGGTATCATGTGGTAATTATCTCCTGGTGATGTCATGTACAGTATCATGTGGTAATTATATCCTGGTGATGACATGTACGGTATCATGTGGTAATTATCTCCGGTGATGTCATGTACGGTATCATGTGGTAATTATCTCCTGGTGATGTCATGTACGGTATCATGTGGTAATTATCTCCTGGTGATGACATGTACGGTATCATGTAGTAATTATATCCTGGTGATGACATGTACGGTATCATGTGGTAATTATCTCCGGTGATGTCATGTACGGTATCATGTGGTAATTATCTCCTGGTGATGTCATGTACGGTATCATGTGGTAATTATCTCCTGGTGATGACATGTACGGTATCATGTGGTAATTATATCCTGGTGATGACATGTACGGTATCATGTGGTAATTATCTCCTGGTGATGACATGTACGGTATCATGTGGTAATTATCTCCGGTGATGACATGTACGGTATCATGTGGTAATTATCTCCTGTGATGTCATGTACGGTATCATGTGGTAATTATCTCCTGGTGATGTCATGTACGGTATCATGTGGAAATTATCTCCTGGTGATGTCATGTACGGTATCATGTGGTAATTATCTCCGGTGATGACATGTACGGTATCATGTGGTAATTATCTACTGGTGAGGTCATGTACGGTATTATGTGGTAATTATCTCCGGTGATGTCATGTACGGTATCATGTGGTAATTATCTCCTGGTGATGTCATGTACGGTATCATGTGGTAATTATCTCATGGTGATGACATGTACGGTATCATGTGGTAATTATCTCCTGGTGATGACATGTACGGTATCATGTGGTAATTATCTCCGGTGATGTCATGTACGGTATCATGTGGTAATTATCTCCTGGTGATGACATGTACAGTATCATGTGGTAATTATCTCCGGTGATGTCATGTACGGTATCATATGGTAAGTATCTCCTGGTGATGACATGTACGGTATCATGTGGTAATTATCTCCTGGTGATGACATGTACGGTATCATGTGGTAATTATCTCCTGGTGATGTCATGTACTGTATCATGTGGTAATTATCTCCTGGTGATGACATGTACGGTATCATGTGGTAATTATCTCCTGGTGATGACATGTACGGTATCATGTGGTAATTATATCCTGGTGATGACATGTACGGTATCATATGGTAAGTATCTCCTGGTGATGACATGTACGGTATCATGTGGTAATTATCTCCTGGTGATGACATGTACGGTATCATGTGGTAATTATATCCTGGTGATGACATGTACGGTATCATATGGTAAGTATCTCCCGGTGATGATATGTACGGTATCATGTGGTAATTATCTCCCGGTGATGACATGTACGGTATCATGTGGTAATTATCTCCTGGTGATGTCATGTACGGTATCATGTGGCAATTATCTCCTGTGATGTCATGTACGGTATCATGTGGTAATTATCTCCTGTGATGTCATGTACGGTATCATGTGGTAATTATCTCCTGGTGATGACATGTACGGTATCATGTGGTAATTATCTCCTGGTGATGACATGTACGGTATCATGTGGTAATTATCTCCTGGTGATGACATGTACGGTATCATGTGGTAATTATCTCCTGGTGATGTCATGTACGGTATCATGTGGTAATTATCTCCTGGTGATGTCATGTACGGTATCATGTGGTAAGTATCTCCTGGTGATGTCATGTACGGTATCATGTGGTAATTATCTCCTGGTGATGACATGTACGGTATCATGTGGTAATTATCTCCTGGTGATGACATGTACGGTATCATGTGGTAATTATATCCTGGTGATGACATGTACGGTATCATATGGTAAGTATCTCCTGGTGATGACATGTACGGTATCATGTGGTAATTATCTCCTGGTGATGTCATGTACGGTATCATGTGGTAATTATCTCCTGTGATGTCATGTACGGTATCATGTGGTAATTATCTCCTGTGATGTCATGTACGGTATCATGTGGTAAGTATCTCCTGGTGATGTCATGTACGGTATCATGTGGTAATTATCTCCTGTGATGTCATGTACAGTATCATGTGGTAATTATCTCCTGGTGATGACATGTACGGTATCATGTGGTAATTATCTCCGGTGATGTCATGTACGGTATCATGTGGTAATTATCTCCTGGTGATGTCATGTACGGTATCATGTGGTAATTATCTCCTGGTGATGTCATGTACGGTATCATGTGGTAATTATCTCCGGTGATGACATGTACGGTATCATGTGGTAATTATCTCCTGGTGATGACATGTACGGTATCATGTGGTAATTATCTCCGGTGATGTCATGTACGGTATCATGTGGTAATTATCTCCTGGTGATGACATGTACGGTATCATGTGGTAATTATCTCCTGGTGATGTCATGTACGGTATCATGTGGTAAGTATCTCCTGGTGATGTCATGTACGGTATCATGTGGTAATTATCTCCTGGTGATGACATGTACGGTATCATATGGTAATTATCTCCTGGTGATGTCATGTACGGTATCATGTGGTAATTATCTCCTGGTGATGTCATGTACGGTATCATGTGGTAATTATCTCCGGTGATGTCATACATGTACGGTATCATGTGGTAATTATCTCCGGTGATGTCATGTACGGTATCATGTGGTAATTATCTCCTGGTGATGACATGCACAGTATCATGTGGTAATAATATCCTGGTGATGTCATGTACGGTATCATGTGGTAATTATCTCCTGGTGATGACATGTACGGTATCATGTGGTAATTATATCCTGGTGATGACATGCACAGTATCATGTGGTAATTATATCCTGGTGATGTCATGTACGGTATCATGTGGTAATTATCTCCTGGTGATGTCATGTACGGTATCATGTGGTAATTATCTCCTGGTGATGTCATGTACGCTATCATGTGGTAATTATATCCTGGTGATGACATGTACGGTATCATGTGGTAATTATCTCCTGGTGATGACATGCACAGTATCATGTGGTAATTATATCCTGGTGATGTCATGTACGGTATCATGTGGTAATTATCTCCTGGTGATGACATGTACGGTATCATGTGGTAATTATCTCCTGGTGATGTCATGTACGGTATCATGTGGTAATTATCTCCTGGTGATGTCATGTACGGTATCATGTGGTAATTATCTCCTGGTGATGTCATGTACGGTATCATGTGGTAATTATCTCCTGTGATGACATGTACGGTATCATGTGGTAATTATCTCCCGGTGATGTCATGTACGGTATCATGTGGTAATTATCTCCTGGTGATGTCATCTACGGTATCATGTGGTAATTATCTCCTGTGATGTCATGTACGGTATCATGTGGTAATTATCTCCTGGTGATGACATGTACGGTATCATGTGGTAATTATCTTCTGGTGATGTCATGTACGGTATCATGTGGTAATTATCTCCTGGTGATGTAATGTACGGTATCATGTGGTAATTATCTCCTGGTGATGACATGTACGGTATCATGTGGTAATTATCTCCTGGTGATGACATGTACGGTATCATGTGGTAATTATCTCCTGTGATGACATGTACGGTATCATGTGGTAATTATCTCCTGGTGATGTCATACATGTACGGTATCATGTGGTAATTATCTCCTGGTGATGTCATGTACAGTATCATGTGGTAATTATATCCTGGTGATGACATGTACGGTATCATGTGGTAATTATCTCCGGTGATGTCATGTACGGTATCATGTGGTAATTATCTCCTGGTGATGTCATGTACGGTATCATGTGGTAATTATCTCCTGGTGATGACATGTACGGTATCATGTGGTAATTATATCCTGGTGATGACATGTACGGTATCATGTGGTAATTATCTCCGGTGATGTCATGTACGGTATCATGTGGTAATTATCTCCTGGTGATGTCATGTACGGTATCATGTGGTAATTATCTCCTGGTGATGACATGTACGGTATCATGTGGTAATTATATCCTGGTGATGACATGTACGGTATCATGTGGTAATTATCTCCTGGTGATGACATGTACGGTATCATGTGGTAATTATCTCCGGTGATGACATGTACGGTATCATGTGGTAATTATCTCCTGTGATGTCATGTACGGTATCATGTGGTAATTATCTCCTGGTGATGTCATGTACGGTATCATGTGGTAATTATCTCCTGGTGATGTCATGTACGGTATCATGTGGTAATTATCTCCGGTGATGACATGTACGGTATCATGTGGTAATTATCTACTGGTGAGGTCATGTACGGTATTATGTGGTAATTATCTCCGGTGATGTCATGTACGGTATCATGTGGTAATTATCTCCTGGTGATGTCATGTACGGTATCATGTGGTAATTATCTCATGGTGATGACATGTACGGTATCATGTGGTAATTATCTCCTGGTGATGACATGTACGGTATCATGTGGTAATTATCTCCGGTGATGTCATGTACGGTATCATGTGGTAATTATCTCCTGGTGATGACATGTACAGTATCATGTGGTAATTATCTCCGGTGATGTCATGTACGGTATCATATGGTAAGTATCTCCTGGTGATGACATGTACGGTATCATGTGGTAATTATCTCCTGGTGATGACATGTACGGTATCATGTGGTAATTATCTCCTGGTGATGTCATGTACTGTATCATGTGGTAATTATCTCCTGGTGATGACATGTACGGTATCATGTGGTAATTATCTCCTGGTGATGACATGTACGGTATCATGTGGTAATTATATCCTGGTGATGACATGTACGGTATCATATGGTAAGTATCTCCTGGTGATGACATGTACGGTATCATGTGGTAATTATCTCCTGGTGATGACATGTACGGTATCATGTGGTAATTATATCCTGGTGATGACATGTACGGTATCATATGGTAAGTATCTCCCGGTGATGATATGTACGGTATCATGTGGTAATTATCTCCCGGTGATGACATGTACGGTATCATGTGGTAATTATCTCCTGGTGATGTCATGTACGGTATCATGTGGCAATTATCTCCTGTGATGTCATGTACGGTATCATGTGGTAATTATCTCCTGTGATGTCATGTACGGTATCATGTGGTAATTATCTCCTGGTGATGACATGTACGGTATCATGTGGTAATTATCTCCTGGTGATGACATGTACGGTATCATGTGGTAATTATCTCCTGGTGATGACATGTACGGTATCATGTGGTAATTATCTCCTGGTGATGTCATGTACGGTATCATGTGGTAATTATCTCCTGGTGATGTCATGTACGGTATCATGTGGTAAGTATCTCCTGGTGATGTCATGTACGGTATCATGTGGTAATTATCTCCTGGTGATGACATGTACGGTATCATGTGGTAATTATCTCCTGGTGATGACATGTACGGTATCATGTGGTAATTATATCCTGGTGATGACATGTACGGTATCATATGGTAAGTATCTCCTGGTGATGACATGTACGGTATCATGTGGTAATTATCTCCTGGTGATGTCATGTACGGTATCATGTGGTAATTATCTCCTGTGATGTCATGTACGGTATCATGTGGTAATTATCTCCTGTGATGTCATGTACGGTATCATGTGGTAAGTATCTCCTGGTGATGTCATGTACGGTATCATGTGGTAATTATCTCCTGTGATGTCATGTACAGTATCATGTGGTAATTATCTCCTGGTGATGACATGTACGGTATCATGTGGTAATTATCTCCGGTGATGTCATGTACGGTATCATGTGGTAATTATCTCCTGGTGATGTCATGTACGGTATCATGTGGTAATTATCTCCTGGTGATGTCATGTACGGTATCATGTGGTAATTATCTCCGGTGATGACATGTACGGTATCATGTGGTAATTATCTCCTGGTGATGACATGTACGGTATCATGTGGTAATTATCTCCGGTGATGTCATGTACGGTATCATGTGGTAATTATCTCCTGGTGATGACATGTACGGTATCATGTGGTAATTATCTCCTGGTGATGTCATGTACGGTATCATGTGGTAAGTATCTCCTGGTGATGTCATGTACGGTATCATATGGTAATTATCTCCTGGTGATGTCATGTACGGTATCATGTGGTAATTATCTCCTGGTGATGTCATGTACGGTATCATGTGGTAATTATCTCCGGTGATGTCATACATGTACGGTATCATGTGGTAATTATCTCCGGTGATGTCATGTACGGTATCATGTGGTAATTATCTCCTGGTGATGACATGTACGGTATCATGTGGTAATTATCTCCTGGTGATGACATGTACGGTATCATGTGGTAATTATCTCCTGGTGATGTCATGTACAGTATCATGTGGTAATTATCTCCGGTGATGTCATGTACGGTATCATGTGGTAATTATCTCCTGGTGATGACATGTACAGTATCATGTGGTAATTATCTCCGGTGATGTCATGTACGGTATCATGTGGTAATTATCTCCTGGTGATGACATGTACGGTATCATGTGGTAATTATCTCCTGTGATGTCATGTACGGTATCATGTGGTAATTATCTCCTGGTGATGACATGTACGGTATCATGTGGTAATTATCTCTGGTGATGTCATACATGTACGGTATCATGTGGTAATTATCTCCTGGTGATGACATGTACGGTATCATGTGGTAATTATCTCCTGGTGATGTCATGTACGGTATCATGTGGTAATTATCTCCTGGTGATGTCATGTACGGTATCATGTGGTAATTATCTCCTGGTGATGTCATGTACGGTATCATGTGGTAATTATCTCCGGTGATGTCATACATGTACGGTATCATGTGGTAATTATCTCCTGGTGATGACATGTACGGTATCATGTGGTAATTATCTCCGGTGATGTCATGTACGGTATCATGTGGTAATTATCTCCTGGTGATGACATGTACGGTATCATGTGGTAATTATCTCCGGTGATGTCATGTACGGTATCATGTGGTAATTATCTCCTGGTGATGACATGTACAGTATCATGTGGTAATTATCTCCGGTGATGTCATGTACGGTATCATGTGGTAATTATCTCCTGGTGATGACATGTACGGTATCATGTGGTAATTATCTCCTGTGATGTCATGTACGGTATCATGTGGTAATTATCTCCTGGTGATGACATGTACGGTATCATGTGGTAATTATCTCCTGGTGATGACATGTACGGTATCATGTGGTAATTATCTCTGGTGATGTCATACATGTACGGTATCATGTGGTAATTATCTCCTGGTGATGACATGTACGGTATCATGTGGTAATTATCTCCTGGTGATGACATGTACGGTATCATGTGGTAATTATCTCCTGGTGATGTCATGTACGGTATCATGTGGTAATTATCTCCTGGTGATGTCATGTACGGTATCATGTGGTAATTATCTCCTGGTGATGTCATGTACGGTATCATGTGGTAATTATCTCCTGGTGATGACATGTACGGTATCATGTGGTAATTATCTCCTGGTGATGTCATGTACGGTATCATGTGGTAATTATCTCCGGTGATGACATGTACGGTATCATGTGGTAATTATCTCCTGTGATGTCATGTACGGTATCATGTGGTAATTATCTCCTGTGATGTCATGTACGGTATCATGTGGTAATTATCTCCTGGTGATGACATGTACGGTATCATGTGGTAATTATCTCCTGGTGATGACATGTACGGTATCATGTGGTAATTATTTCCTGGTGATGTCATATACGGTATCATGTGGTAATTATATCCTGGTGATGTCATGTACGGTATCATGTGGTAATTATCTCCTGGTGATGACATGTACGGTATCATGTGGTAATTATCTCCGCTCCGGTGATGACATGTACGGTATCATGTGGTAATTATCTCCCGGTGATGACATGTACGGTATCATGTGGTAATTATCTCCTGGTGATGTCATGTACGGTATCATGTGGTAAGTATCTCCGGTGATGTCATGTACGGTATCATGTGGTAATTATCTCCTGTGATGTCATGTACGGTATCATGTGGTAATTATCTCCTGTGATGTCATGTACGGTATCATGTGGTAATTATCTCCTGGTGATGACATGTACGGTATCATGTGGTAATTATCTCCTGGTGATGACATGTACGGTATCATGTGGTAATTATTTCCTGGTGATGTCATATACGGTATCATGTGGTAATTATATCCTGGTGATGTCATGTACGGTATCATGTGGTAATTATCTCCTGGTGATGACATGTACGGTATCATGTGGTAATTATCTCCGGTGATGTCATGTACGGTATCATGTGGTAATTATCTCCTGGTGATGACATGTACGGTATCATGTGGTAATTATCTCCTGGTGATGTCATGTACGGTATCATGTGGTAATTATCTCTGGTGATGTCATGTACGGTATCATGTGGTAATTATCTCCTGGTGATGTCATGTACGGTATCATGTGGTAATTATCTCCTGGTGATGACATGTACGGTATCATGTGGTAATTATATCCTGGTGATGACATGTACGGTATCATGTGGTAATTATCTCCTGGTGATGACATGTACGGTATCATGTGGTAATTATCTCCTGGTGATGACATGTACGGTATCATGTGGTAATTATCTCCTGGTGATGACATGTACGGTATCATGTGGTAATTATCTCCTGGTGATGACATGTACGGTATCATGTGGTAATTATCTCCTGGTGATGTCATGTACGGTATCATGTGGTAATTATCTCCTGGTGATGTCATGTACGGTATCATGTGGTAATTATCTCCGGTGATGTCATGTACGGTATCATGTGGTAATTATCTCCTGGTGATGACATGTACAGTATCATGTGGTAATTATCTCCTGGTGATGACATGTACGGTATCATGTGGTAATTATCTCCTGGTGATGACATGTACGGTATCATGTGGTAATTATCTCCGGTGATGTCATGTACGGTATCATGTGGTAATTATCTCCTGGTGATGACATGTACGGTATCATGTGGTAATTATCTCCTGGTGATGTCATGTACGGTATCATGTGGTAATTATCTCCGGTGATGTCATGTACGGTATCATGTGGTAATTATCTCCTGGTGATGACATGTACGGTATCATGTGGTAATTATCTCCTGGTGATGACATGTACGGTATCATGTGGTAATTATCTCCTGGTGATGTCATGTACGGTATCATGTGGTAATTATCTCTGGTGATGTCATGTACGGTATCATGTGGTAATTATCTCCTGGTGATGTCATGTACGGTATCATGTGGTAATTATCTCCTGGTGATGACATGTACGGTATCATGTGGTAATTATCTCCTGGTGATGACATGTACGGTATCATGTGGTAATTATCTCCTGGTGAGGTCATGTACGGGTATCATGTGGTAATTATCTCCTGGTGATGTCATGTACGGTATCATGTGGTAATTATCTCCGGTGATGTCATGTATGGTATCATGTGGTAATTATCTCCTGGTGATGACATGTACGGTATCATGTGGTAATTATCTCCTGGTGATGACATGTACGGTATCATGTGGTAATAATCTCTGGTGATGACATGTACGGTATCATGTGGTAATTATCTCCTGGTGATGTCATGTACGGTATCATGTGGTAATTATCTCCTGGTGATGTCATGTACGGTATCATGTGGTAATTATCTCCTGGTGATGTCATGTACGGTATCATGTGGTAATTATCTCTGGTGATGTCATGTACGGTATCATGTGGTAATTATCTCCTGGTGATGACATGTACGGTATCATGTGGTAATTATCTCCTGGTGATGACATGTACGGTATCATGTGGTAATTATCTCCTGGTGATGACATGTACGGTATCATGTGGTAATTATCTCCTGGTGATGACATGTACAGTATCATGTGGTAATTATCTCCTGGTGATGTCATGTACGGTATCATGTGGTAATTATCTCCTGTGATGTCATGTACGGTATCATGTGGTAATTATCTCCTGGTGATGACATGTACAGTATCATGTGGTAATTATCTCCTGGTGATGACATGTACAGTATCATGTGGTAATTATCTCCTGGTGATGACATGTACGGTATCATGTGGTAATTATCTCCTGGTGATGACATGTACGGTATCATGTGGTAATTATCTCCTGGTGAGGTCATGTACGGGTATCATGTGGTAATTATCTCCTGGTGATGTCATGTACGGTATCATGTGGTAATTATCTCCGGTGATGTCATGTATGGTATCATGTGGTAATTATCTCCTGGTGATGACATGTACGGTATCATGTGGTAATTATCTCCTGGTGATGACATGTACGGTATCATGTGGTAATAATCTCTGGTGATGACATGTACGGTATCATGTGGTAATTATCTCCTGGTGATGTCATGTACGGTATCATGTGGTATCATGTGGTAATTATCTCTGGTGATGTCATGTACGGTATCATGTGGTAATTATCTCCTGGTGATGACATGTACGGTATCATGTGGTAATTATCTCCTGGTGATGACATGTACGGTATCATGTGGTAATTATCTCCTGGTGATGACATGTACAGTATCATGTGGTAATTATCTCCTGGTGATGTCATGTACGGTATCATGTGGTAATTATCTCCTGGTGATGTCATGTACGGTATCATGTGGTAATTATCTCCTGGTGATGTCATGTACGGTATCATGTGGTAAGTATCTCCGGTGATGTCATGTACGGTATCATGTGGTAATTATCTCCTGGTGATGACATGTACGGTATCATGTGGTAATTATCTCCTGGTGATGACATGTACGGTATCATGTGGTAATTATCTCCTGGTGATGTCATGTACGGTATCATGTGGTAATTATCTCCTGGTGATGACATGTACGGTATCATGTGGTAATTATCTCCTGGTGATGACATGTACGGTATCATGTGGTAATTATATCCTGGTGATGACATGTACGGTATCATGTGGTAATTATCTCCTGGTGATGTCATGTACGGTATCATGTGGTAATTATCTCCTGGTGATGACATGTACGGTATCATGTGGTAATTATCTCCTGTGATGACATGTACGGTATCATGTGGTAATTATCTCCTGGTGATGTCATACATGTACGGTATCATGTGGTAATTATCTCCTGGTGATGTCATGTACAGTATAATGTGGTAATTATATCCTGGTGATGACATGTACGGTATCATGTGGTAATTATATCCTGGTGATGACATGTACGGTATCATGTGGTAATTATCTCCGGTGATGTCATGTACGGTATCATGTGGTAATTATCTCCTGGTGATGTCATGTACGGTATCATGTGGTAATTATCTCCTGGTGATGACATGTACGGTATCATGTGGTAATTATATCCTGGTGATAAAATGTACGGTATCATGTGGTAATTAGCTCCGGTGATGTCATGTACGGTATCATGTGGTAATTATCTCCTGGTGATGTAATGTACGGTATCATGTGGTAATTATCTCCTGGTGATGACATGTACGGTATCATGTGGTAATTATATCCTGGTAATGACATGTAGGGGATCATGTGGTAATTATCTCCTGGTGATGACATGTACGGTATCATGTGGTAATTATCTCCGGTGATGACATGTACGGTATCATGTGGTAATTATCTCCTGTGATGTCATGTACGGTATCATGTGGTAATTATCTCCTGGTGATGTCATGTACGGTATCATGTGGTAATTATCTCCTGGTGATGTCATGTACGGTATCATGTGGTAATTATCTCCGGTGATGACATGTACGGTATCATGTGGTAATTATCTACTGGTGAGGTCATGTACGGTATTATGTGGTAATTATCTCCGGTGATGTCATGTACGGTATCATGTGGTAATTATCTCCTGGTGATGTCATGTACGGTATCATGTGGTAATTATCTCATGGTGATGACATGTACGGTATCATGTGGTAATTATCTCCTGGTGATGACATGTACGGTATCATGTGGTAATTATCTCCGGTGATGTCATGTACGGTATCATGTGGTAATTATCTCCTGGTGATGACATGTACGGTATCATGTGGTAATTATCTCCGGTGATGTCATGTACGGTATCATATGGTAAGTATCTCCTGGTGATGACATGTACGGTATCATGTGGGAATTATCTCCTGGTGATGACATGTACGGTATCATGTGGTAATTATCTCCTGGTGATGACATGTACGGTATCATGTGGTAATTATCTCCTGGTGATGACATGTACGGTATCATGTGGTAATTATATCCTGGTGATGACATGTACGGTATCATATGGTAAGTATCTCCTGGTGATGACATGTACGGTATCATGTGGTAATTATCTCCTGGTGATGACATGTACGGTATCATATGGTAAGTATCTCCTGGTGATGATATGTACGGTATCATGTGGTAATTATCTCCCGGTGATGACATGTACGGTATCATGTGGTAATTATCTCCTGGTGATGTCATGTATGGTATCATGTG
Source organism: Rhinoderma darwinii (assembly GCF_050947455.1). Lineage (NCBI taxonomy): Eukaryota > Metazoa > Chordata > Amphibia > Anura > Rhinodermatidae > Rhinoderma > Rhinoderma darwinii. Next base: position 101,802,058 of record NC_134697.1, on the reverse strand, counting down.
GTAATTATCTCCTGTGATGTCATGTACGGTATCATGTGGTAATTATCTCCGGTGATGTCATGTACGGTATCATGTGGTAATTATCTCCTGGTGATGACATGTACGGTATCATGTGGTAATTATCTCCTGGTGATGACATGTACGGTATCATGTGGTAATTATCTCCTGGTGATGACATGTACGGTATCATGTGGTAATTATCTCCTGGTGATGTCATGTACGGTATCATGTGGTAATTATCTCCTGGTGATGTCATGTACGGTATCATGTGGTAAGTATCTCCTGGTGATGTCATGTACGGTATCATGTGGTAATTATCTCCTGGTGATGACATGTACGGTATCATGTGGTAATTATCTCCTGGTGATGACATGTACGGTATCATGTGGTAATTATATCCTGGTGATGACATGTACGGTATCATATGGTAAGTATCTCCTGGTGATGACATGTACGGTATCATGTGGTAATTATCTCCTGGTGATGTCATGTACGGTATCATGTGGTAATTATCTCCTGTGATGTCATGTACGGTATCATGTGGTAATTATCTCCTGTGATGTCATGTACGGTATCATGTGGTAAGTATCTCCTGGTGATGTCATGTACGGTATCATGTGGTAATTATCTCCTGTGATGTCATGTACGGTATCATGTGGTAATTATCTCCTGTGATGTCATGTACAGTATCATGTGGTAATTATCTCCTGGTGATGACATGTACGGTATCATGTGGTAATTATCTCCGGTGATGTCATGTACGGTATCATGTGGTAATTATCTCCTGGTGATGTCATGTACGGTATCATGTGGTAATTATCTCCTGGTGATGTCATGTACGGTATCATGTGGTAATTATCTCCGGTGATGACATGTACGGTATCATGTGGTAATTATCTCCTGGTGATGACATGTACGGTATCATGTGGTAATTATCTCCGGTGATGTCATGTACGGTATCATGTGGTAATTATCTCCTGGTGATGACATGTACGGTATCATGTGGTAATTATCTCCTGGTGATGTCATGTACGGTATCATGTGGTAAGTATCTCCTGGTGATGACATGTACGGTATCATATGGTAATTATCTCCTGGTGATGTCATGTACGGTATCATGTGGTAATTATCTCCTGGTGATGTCATGTACGGTATCATGTGGTAATTATCTCCGGTGATGTCATACATGTACGGTATCATGTGGTAATTATCTCCGGTGATGTCATACATGTACGGTATCATGTGGTAATTATCTCCGGTGATGTCATGTACGGTATCATGTGGTAATTATCTCCTGGTGATGACATGTACGGTATCATGTGGTAATTATCTCCTGGTGATGACATGTACGGTATCATGTGGTAATTATCTCCTGGTGATGTCATGTACGGTATCATGTGGTAATTATCTCCGGTGATGTCATGTACGGTATCATGTGGTAATTATCTCCTGGTGATGACATGTACAGTATCATGTGGTAATTATCTCCGGTGATGTCATGTACGGTATCATGTGGTAATTATCTCCTGGTGATGACATGTACGGTATCATGTGGTAATTATCTCCTGTGATGTCATGTACGGTATCATGTGGTAATTATCTCCTGGTGATGACATGTACGGTATCATGTGGTAATTATCTCCTGGTGATGACATGTACGGTATCATGTGGTAATTATCTCTGGTGATGTCATACATGTACGGTATCATGTGGTAATTATCTCCTGGTGATGACATGTACGGTATCATGTGGTAATTATCTCCTGGTGATGACATGTACGGTATCATGTGGTAATTATCTCCTGGTGATGTCATGTACGGTATCATGTGGTAATTATCTCCTGGTGATGTCATGTACGGTATCATGTGGTAATTATCTCCTGGTGATGTCATGTACGGTATCATGTGGTAATTATCTCCTGGTGATGACATGTACGGTATCATGTGGTAATTATCTCCTGGTGATGTCATGTACGGTATCATGTGGTAATTATCTCCGGTGATGACATGTACGGTATCATGTGGTAATTATCTCCTGTGATGTCATGTACGGTATCATGTGGTAATTATCTCCTGTGATGTCATGTACGGTATCATGTGGTAATTATCTCCTGTGATGTCATGTACGGTATCATGTGGTAATTATCTCCTGGTGATGACATGTACGGTATCATGTGGTAATTATCTCCTGGTGATGACATGTACGGTATCATGTGGTAATTATTTCCTGGTGATGTCATATACGGTATCATGTGGTAATTATATCCTGGTGATGTCATGTACGGTATCATGTGGTAATTATCTCCTGGTGATGACATGTACGGTATCATGTGGTAATTATCTCCGCTCCGGTGATGACATGTACGGTATCATGTGGTAATTATCTCCCGGTGATGACATGTACGGTATCATGTGGTAATTATCTCCTGGTGATGTCATGTACGGTATCATGTGGTAATTATCTCCTGGTGATGTCATGTACGGTATCATGTGGTAAGTATCTCCGGTGATGTCATGTACGGTATCATGTGGTAATTATCTCCTGTGATGTCATGTACGGTATCATGTGGTAATTATCTCCTGTGATGTCATGTACGGTATCATGTGGTAATTATCTCCTGGTGATGACATGTACGGTATCATGTGGTAATTATCTCCTGGTGATGACATGTACGGTATCATGTGGTAATTATTTCCTGGTGATGTCATATACGGTATCATGTGGTAATTATATCCTGGTGATGTCATGTACGGTATCATGTGGTAATTATCTCCTGGTGATGACATGTACGGTATCATGTGGTAATTATCTCCGCTCCGGTGATGACATGTACGGTATCATGTGGTAATTATCTCCCGGTGATGACATGTACGGTATCATGTGGTAATTATCTCCTGGTGATGTCATGTACGGTATCATGTGGTAATTATCTCCTGGTGATGTCATGTACGGTATCATGTGGTAAGTATCTCCGGTGATGTCATGTACGGTATCATGTGGTAATTATCTCCTGGTGATGTCATGTACAGTATCATGTGGTAATTATCTCCTGGTGATGTCATGTACGGTATCATGTGGTAATTATATCCTGGTGATGACATGTACGGTATCATGTGGTAATTATCTCCTGGTGATGACATGTACGGTATCATGTGGTAAGTACCTCCTGGTGATGTCATGTACGGTATCATGTGGTAATTATCTCCTGTGATGTCATGTACGGTATCATGTGGTAATTATCTCCTGGTGATGTCATGTACGGTATCATGTGGTAATTATCTCCTGGTGATGACATGTACGGTATCATGTGGTAATTATCTCCTGGTGATGTCATGTACGGTATCATGTGGTAATTATCTCCTGGTGATGACATGTACGGTATCATGTGGTAATTATCTCCTGGTGATGTCATGTACGGTATCATGTGGTAATTATCTCTGGTGATGTCATGTACGGTATCATGTGGTAATTATCTCTGGTGATGTCATACATGTACGGTATCATGTGGTAATTATCTCCTGGTGATGTCATGTACGGTATCATGTGGTAATTATCTCTGGTGATGTCATGTACGGTATCATGTGGTAATTATCTCCTGGTGATGTCATACATGTACGGTATCATGTGGTAATTATCTCCGGTGATGTCATGTACGGTATCATGTGGTAATTATATCCTGGTGATGACATGTACGGTATCATGTGGTAATTATCTCCTGGTGATGTCATGTACGGTATCATGTGGTAATTATCTCCTGGTGATGACATGTACGGTATCATGTGGTAATTATCTCCTGGTGATGTCATGTACGGTATCATGTGGTAATTATCTCCTGGTGATATCATGTACGGTATCATGTGGTAATTATCTCTGGTGATGACATGTACGGTATCATGTGGTAATTAGCTCCGGTGATGTCATGTACGGTATCATGTGGTAATTATCTCCTGGTGATGACATGTACGGTATCATGTGGTAATTATCACCCGGTGATGTCATGTACGGTATCATGTGGTAATTATCTCCTGGTGATGACATGTACGGTATCATGTGGTAATTACCTCCGGTGATGACATGTACGGTATCATGTGGTAATTACCTCCGGTGATGACATGTACGGTATCATGTGGTAATTATCTCCTGGTGAGGTCATGTACGGTATCATGTGGTAATTATCTCCTGGTGATGACATGTACGGTATCATGTGGTAATTATCTCCGGTGATGTCATGTACGGTATCATGTGGTAATTATCTCCTGGTGATGACATGTACGGTATCATGTGGTAATTATCTCCTGGTGAGGTCATGTACGGTATCATGTGGTAATTACCTCCGGTGATGACATGTACGGTATCATGTGGTAATTATCTCCGGTGATGTCATGTACGGTATCATGTGGTAATTATCTCCTGGTGATGACATGTACGGTATCATGTGGTAATTATCTCCTGGTGATGACATGTACGGTATCATGTGGTAATTATCTCCGGTGATGTCATGTACGGTATCATGTGGTAATTATCTCTGGTAATGACATGTACAGTATCATGTGGTAATTATCTCCTGGTGATGTCATGTACGGTATCATGTGGTAATTATCTCCTGGTGATGTCATGTACGGTATATCATGTGGTAATTATCTCCTGGTGATGTCATGTACGGTATCCTGTGGTAATTATCTCCGGTGATGTCATGTACGGTATCATGTGGTAATTATCTCCGGTGATGTCATGTACGGTATCATGTGGTAATTATCTCCTGGTGATGTCATGTACGGTATCATGTGGTAATTATCTCCTGGTGATGTCATACATGTACGGTATCATGTGGTAATTATCTCTGGTGATGTCATGTACGGTATCATGTGGTAATTATCTCCGGTGATGACATGTACGGTATCATGTTGTGATTATCTCCTGGTGATGACATGTACGGTATCATGTGGTAATTATCTCCTGGTGATGTCATGTACGGTATCATGTGGTAATTATCTCCTGGTGATGTCATGTACGGTATCATGTGGTAATTATCTCCTGGTGATGACATGTACGGTATCATGTGGTAATTATCTCCTGGTGATGACATGTACGGTATCATGTGGTAATTATCTCTGGTGAGGTCATGTACGGTATCATGTGGTAATTATCTCCTGGTGATGACATGTACGGTATCATGTGGTAATTATCTCCGGTGATGACATGTACGGTATCATGTGGTAATTATCTCCTGGTGATGTCATGTACGGTATCATGTGGTAATTATCTCCTGGTGATGTCATGTACAGTATCATGTGGTAATTATCTCCGGTGATGACATGTACGGTATCATGTGGTAATTATCTCCTGGTGATGTCATGTACAGTATCATGTGGTAATTATCTCCTGGTGATGACATGTACGGTATCATGTGGTAATTATCTCCTGGTGAGGTCATGTACGGGTATCATGTGGTAATTATCTCCTGGTGATGTCATGTACGGTATCATGTGGTAATTATCTCCGGTGATGTCATGTATGGTATCATGTGGTAATTATCTCCTGGTGATGACATGTACGGTATCATGTGGTAATTATCTCCTGGTGATGACATGTACGGTATCATGTGGTAATTATCTCCTGGTGATGTCATGTACGGTATCATGTGGTAATTATCTCCTGGTGATGACATGTACGGTATCATGTGGTAATTATCTCCTGGTGATGACATGTACGGTATCATGTGGTAATTATCTCTGGTGAGGTCATGTACGGTATCATGTGGTAATTATCTCCTGGTGATGACATGTACGGTATCATGTGGTAATTATCTCCGGTGATGACATGTACGGTATCATGTGGTAATTATCTCCTGGTGATGACATGCACAGTATCATGAGGTAATTATCTCCTGGTGATGGCATGTACGGTATCATGTGGTAATTATCTCCTGGTGATGACATGTACGGTATCATGTGGTAATTATCTCCTGGTGATGACATGTACGGTATCATGTGGTAATTATCTCCTGGTGATGTCATGTACGGTATCATGTGGTAATTATCTCTGGTGATGTCATGTACGGTATCATGTGGTAATTATCTCCTGGTGATGTCATGTACGGTATCATGTGGTAATTATCTCCTGGTGATGACATGTACGGTATCATGTGGTAATTATCTCCTGGTGATGACATGTACGGTATCATGTGGTAATTATCTCCTGGTGATGACATGTACGGTATCATGTGGTAATTATCTCCTGGTGAGGTCATGTACGGGTATCATGTGGTAATTATCTCCGGTGATGTCATGTACGGTATCATGTGGTAATTATCTCCTGGTGATGACATGTACGGTATCATGTGGTAATTATCTCCTGGTGATGACATGTACGGTATCATGTGGTAATTATCTCCTGGTGAGGTCATGTACGGGTATCATGTGGTAATTATCTCCTGGTGATGTCATGTACGGTATCATGTGGTAATTATCTCCGGTGATGTCATGTACGGTATCATGTGGTAATTATCTCCTGGTGATGACATGTACGGTATCATGTGGTAATTATCTCCTGGTGATGACATGTACGGTATCATGTGGTAATTATCTCCTGGTGATGTCATGTACGGTATCATGTGGTAATTATCTCTGGTGATGTCATGTACGGTATCATGTGGTAATTATCTCCTGGTGATGTCATGTACGGTATCATGTGGTAATTATCTCCTGGTGATGACATGTACGGTATCATGTGGTAATTATCTCCTGGTGATGACATGTACGGTATCATGTGGTAATTATCTCCTGGTGAGGTCATGTACGGGTATCATGTGGTAATTATCTCCTGGTGATGTCATGTACGGTATCATGTGGTAATTATCTCCGGTGATGTCATGTACGGTATCATGTGGTAATTATCTCCTGGTGATGACATGTACGGTATCATGTGGTAATTATCTCCTGGTGATGACATGTACGGTATCATGTGGTAATAATCTCTGGTGATGACATGTACGGTATCATGTGGTAATTATCTCCTGGTGATGTCATGTACGGTATCATGTGGTAATTATCTCCTGGTGATGTCATGTACGGTATCATGTGGTAATTATCTCCTGGTGATGTCATGTACGGTATCATGTGGTAATTATCTCTGGTGATGTCATGTACGGTATCATGTGGTAATTATCTCCTGGTGATGACATGTACGGTATCATGTGGTAATTATCTCCTGGTGATGACATGTACGGTATCATGTGGTAATTATCTCCTGGTGATGACATGTACGGTATCATGTGGTAATTATCTCCTGGTGATGACATGTACAGTATCATGTGGTAATTATCTCCTGGTGATGTCATGTACGGTATCATGTGGTAATTATCTCCTGTGATGTCATGTACGGTATCATGTGGTAATTATCTCCTGGTGATGACATGTACGGTATCATGTGGTAATTATCTCCTGGTGATGACATGTACGGTATCATGTGGTAATTATATCCTGGTGATGACATGTACGGTATCATGTGGTAATTATCTCCTGGTGATGTCATGTACGGTATCATGTGGTAAGTATCTCCTGGTGATGTCATGTACGGTATCATGTGGTAATTATCTCCTGGTGATGACATGTACGGTATCATGTGGTAATTATCTCCGGTGATGTCATGTACGGTATCATGTGGTAATTATCTCCTGGTGATGACATGTACGGTATCATGTGGTAATTATCTCCTGGTGATGACATGTACGGTATCATGTGGTAATTATCTCCTGGTGATGTCATGTACGGTATCATGTGGTAATTATCTCCGGTGATGACATGTACAGTATCATGTTGTGATTATCTCCTGGTGATGACATGTACGGTATCATGTGGTAATTATCTCTGGTGAGGTCATGTACGGTATCATGTGGTAATTATCTCCTGGTGATGTCATGTACGGTATCATGTGGTAATTATCTCCGGTGATGACATGTACAGTATCATGTTGTGATTATCTCCTGGTGATGACATGTACGGTATCATGTGGTAATTATCTCCTGTGATGACATGTACGGTATCATGTGGTAAGTATCTCCGGTGATGTCATGTACGGTATCATGTGGTAATTATCTCCTGGTGATGACATGTACAGTATCATGTGGTAATTATCTCCGGTGATGACATGTACGGTATCATGTGGTAATTATCTCCGGTGATGACATGTACGGTATCATGTGGTAATTACCTCCGGTGATGTCATGTACAGTATCATGTGGTAATTATCTCCTGGTGATGACATGTACAGTATCATGTGGTAATTATCTCCTGGTGGTGACATGTACAGTATCCTGTGGTAATTATCTCCTGGTGATGACATGTACGGTATCATGTGGTAATTACCTCCGGTGATGTCATGTACAGTATCATGTGGTAATTACCTCCGGTGATGTCATGTACAGTATCATGTGGTAATTATCTCCTGGTGATGACATGTACGGTATCATGTGGTAATTATCTCCTGGTGATGTCATGTACGGTATCATGTGGTAATTATCTCCGGTGATGTCATGTACGGTATCATGTGGTAATTATCTCCTGGTGATGTCATGTACGGTATCATGTGGTAATTATCTCCTGGTGATGTCATGTACGGTATCATGTGGTAATTATCTCCGGTGATGTCATGTATGGTATCATGTGGTAATTATCTCCTGGTGATGTCATGTACGGTATCATGTGGTAATTATCTCCTGGTGATGTCATGTACGGTATCATGTGGTAATTATCTCCTGTGATGTCATGTACGGTATCATGTGGTAATTATCTCCTGGTGATGACATGTACGGTATCATGTGGTAATTATCTCCTGGTGATGACATGTACGGTATCATGTGGTAATTATCTCCTGGTGATATCATGTACGGTATCATGTGGTAATTATCTCCTGGTGATGACATGTACAGTATCATGTGGTAATTATCTCCTGGTGATGACATGTACGGTATCATGTGGTAATTATATCCTGGTGATGTCATGTACGGTATCATATGGTAAGTATCTCCTGGTGATGTCATGTACGGTATCATGTGGTAATTATCTCTGGTGATGTCATGTACAGTATCATGTGGTAATTATCTCCTGGTGATGACATGTACGGTATCATGTGGTAATTATCTCCTGGTGATGACATGTACGGTATCATGTGGTAATTATCTCCGGTGATGACATGTACAGTATCATGTGGTAATGATCTCCTGTGATGACATGTACGGTATCATGTGGTAATTATCTCCTGGTGATGTCATGTACGGTATCATGTGGTAATTATCTCCTGGTGATGTCATGTACGGTATCATGTGGTAATTATCTCCTGGTGATGACATGTACGGTATCATGTGGTAATTATCTCCTGGTGATGACATGTACGGTATCATGTGGTAATTATCTCCTGGTGATGACATGTACGGTATCATGTGGTAATTATCTCCTGGTGATGACATGTACGGTATCATGTGGTAATTATCTCCTGGTGATGACATGTACGGTATCATGTGGTAATTATCTCCTGGTGATGACATGTACGGTATCATGTGGTAATTATCTCCGGTGATGTCATGTACGGTATCATGTGGTAATTATCTCCGGTGATGACATGTACGGTATATCATGTGGTAATTATCTCCGGTGATGACATGTACGGCATCATGTGGTAATTATCTCCCGGTGATGTCATGTACGGTATCATGTGGTAATTATCTCCTGGTGATGACATGTACGGTATCATGTGGTAATTATCTCCTGTGATGTCATGTACGGTATCATGTGGTAATTATCTCTGGTGATGTCATGTACAGTATCATGTGGTAATTATCTCCTGGTGATGACATGTACGGTATCATGTGGTAATTATCTCCGGTGATGTCATGTACAGTATCATGTTGTGATTATCTCCTGGTGATGTCATGTACGGTATCATGTGGTAATTATCTCCTGGTGATGACATGTACGGTATCATGTGGTAATTATCTCCTGGTGATGACATGTACGGTATCATGTGGTAATTATCTCCTGGTGATGACATGTACGGTATCATGTGGTAATTATCTCCTGGTGATGACATGTACGGTATCATGTGGTAATTATCTCCTGGTGATGACATGTACGGTATCATGTGGTAATTATCTCCTGGTGATGTCATGTACAGTATCATGTGGTAATTATCTCCTGGTGAGGTCATGTACGGTATCATGTGGTAATTATCTCCTGGTGATGTCATGTACGGTATCATGTGGTAATTATCTCCGGTGATGTCATGTACGGTATCATGTGGTAATTATCTCCTGGTGATGACATGTACGGTATCATGTGGTAATTATCTCCTGGTGATGTCATGTACGGTATCATGTGGTAATTATATCCTGGTGATGACATGTACGGTATCATGTGGTAATTATCTCCTGTGATGACATGTACGGTATCATGTGGTAATTATCTCCTGGTGATGTCATGTACGGTATCATGTGGTAATGATCTCCTGGTGATGACATGTACGGTATCATGTGGTAATTATCTCCTGGTGATGACATGTACGGTATCATGTGGTAATTATCTCCTGGTGATGACATGTACGGTATCATGTGGTAATTATCTCCGGTGATGTCATGTACGGTATCATGTGGTAATTATCTCCTGGTGATGACATGTACGGTATCATGTGGTAATTATCTCCTGGTGATGTCATGTACGGTATCATGTGGTAATTATCTCTGGTGATGACATGTACGGTATCATGTGGTAATTATCTCCTGGTGATGACATGTACGGTATCATGTGGTAATTATCTCCTGGTGATGTCATGTACGGTATCATGTGGTAATTATCTCCTGGTGATGACATGTACGGTATCATGTGGTAATTATCTCCTGGTGATGACATGTACGGTATCATGTGGTAATTATCTCTGGTGATGACATGTACGGTATCATGTGGTAATTATCTCTGGTGATGACATGTACGGTATCATGTGGTAATTATCTCCTGGTGATGTCATGTACGGTATCATGTGGTAATTATCTCCTGGTGATGACATGTACGGTATCATGTGGTAATTATCTCCTGGTGATGACATGTACGGTATCATGTGGTAATTATCTCCTGGTGATGACATGTACGATATCATGTGGTAATTATCTCCGGTGATGTCATGTACGGTATCATGTGGTAATTATCTCCTGGTGATGACATGTACGGTATCATGTGGTTATTATCTACGGTGATGTCATGTACGGTATCATGTGGTAATTATCTCCTGGTGATGTCATGTACGGTATCATGTGGTAATTATCTCCTGGTGATGACATGTACGGTATCATGTGGTAATTATCTCCGGTGATGTCATGTACGGTATCATGTGGTAATTATCTCCTGGTGATGACATGTACGGTATCATGTGGTAATTATCTCCTGGTGATGACATGTACGGTATCATGTGGTAATTATCTCCTGGTGATGACATGTACGGTATCATGTGGTAATTATCTCCTGGTGATGACATGTACAGTATCATGTGGTAATTATCTCCTGGTGATGTCATGTACGGTATCATGTGGTAATTATCTCTGGTGATGACATGTACGGTATCATGTGGTAATTATCTCCTGGTGATGTCATGTACGGTATCATGTGGTAATTATCTCCTGGTGATGACATGTACGGTATCATGTGGTAATTATCTCCTGGTGATGACATGTACGGTATTATGTGGTAATTATCTCCGGTGATGTCATACATGTACGGTATCATGTGGTAATTATCTCCTGGTGATGTCATGTACGGTATCATGTGGTAATTATCTCCGGTGATGACATGTACGGTATCATGTGGTAATTATCTCCTGGTGATGACATGTACGGTATCATGTGGTAATTATCTCCTGGTGATGTCATGTACGGTATCATGTGGTAATTATCTCCTGGTGATGTCATGCACAGTATCATGTGGTAATTATCTCCGGTGATGTCATGTACGGTATCATGTGGTAATTATCTCCTGGTGATGACATGTACGGGATCATGTGGTAATTATCTCCGGTGATGACATGTACAGTATCATGTGGTAATTATCTCCTGGTGATGACATGTACGGTATCATGTGGTAATTATCTCCCGGTGATGACATGTACGGTATCATGTGGTAATTATCTCCGGTGATGACATGTACGGTATCATGTGGTAATTATCTCCTGGTGATGACATGTACAGTATCATGTGGTAATTATCTCCGGTGATGTCATGTACGGTATCATGTGGTAATTATCTCCGGTGATGTCATGTACGGTATCATGTGGTAATTATCTCCTGGTGATGACATGTACGGTATCATGTGGTAATTATCTCCTGGTGATGACATGTACAGTATCATGTGGTAATTATCTCCTGGTGATGACATGTACGGTATCATGTGGCAATGATCTCCTGGTGATGACATGTACGGTATCATGTGGTAATTATCTCCTGGTGATGTCATGTACGGTATCATGTGGTAATTATCTCCTGTGATGACATGTACGGTATCATGTGGTAATTATATCCTGTGATGTCATGTACGGTATCATGTGGTAATTATCTCCGGTGATGTCATGTACGGTATCATGTGGTAATTATCTCCTGGTGATGTCATGTACGGTATCATGTGGCAATGATCTCCTGGTGATGTCATGTACGGTATCATGTGGTAATTATCTCCTGGTGATGACATGTACGGTATCATGTGGTAATTATCTCCTGGTGATGTCATGTACGGTATCATGTGGTAATTATCTCCTGGTGATGACATGTACGGTATCATGTGGTAATTATCTCCGGTGATGACATGTACGGTATCATGTGGTAATTAGCTCCGGTGATGTCATGTACGGTATCATGTGGTAATTATCTCCTGTGATGTCATGTACGGTATCATGTGGTAATTATCTCCTGGTGATGACATGTACGGTATCATGTGGTAATTATCTCCGGTGATGACATGTACGGTATCATGTGGTAATTATCTCCTGGTGATGTCATGTACGGTATCATGTGGTAATTATCTCCTGGTGATGACATGTACGGTATCATGTGGTAATTATCTCCTGGTGATGACATGTACGGTATCATGTGGTAATTATCTCCTGGTGATGACATGTACGGTATCATGTGGTAATTATCTCCTGGTGATGACATGTACGGTATCATGTGGTAATTATCTCCTGTGATGTCATGTACGGTATCATGTGGTAATTATCTCCTGGTGATGACATGTACGGTATCATGTGGTAATTATCTCCTGGTGATGACATGTACGGTATCATGTGGTAATAATCTCTGGTGATGACATGTACGGTATCATGTGGTAATTATCTCCGGTGATGACATGTACGGTATCATGTGGTAATTATCTCCTGGTGATGTCATGTACGGTATCATGTGGTAATTATCTCCTGGTGATGACATGTACGGTATCATGTGGTAATTATCTCCTGGTGATGACATGTACGGTATCATGTGGTAATTATCTCCTGGTGATGACATGTACGGTATCATGTGGTAATTATCTCCTGGTGATGACATGTACGGTATCATGTGGTAATTATCTCCGGTGATGACATGTACGGTATCATGTGGTAATTATCTCCTGGTGATGTCATGTACGGTATCATGTGGTAATTATCTCCTGGTGATGACATGTACGGTATCATGTGGTAATTATCTCCGGTGATGTCATGTACGGTATCATGTGGTAATTATCTCCTGTGATGTCATGTACGGTATCATGTGGTAATTATATCCTGGTGATGTCATGCACAGTATCATGTGGTAATTATCTCCTGGTGATGACATGTACGGTATCATGTGGTAATTATCTCCTGTGATGTCATGTACGGTATCATGTGGTAATTATCTCCTGTGATGTCATGTACGGTATCATGTGGTAATTATCTCCTGGTGATGTCATGTACGGTATCATGTGGTAATTATCTCCTGGTGATGACATGTACGGTATCATGTGGTAATTATCTCCGGTGATGTCATGTACGGTATCATGTGGTAATTATCTCCGGTGATGACATGTACGGTATATCATGTGGTAATTATCTCCGGTGATGACATGTACGGCATCATGTGGTAATTATCTCCCGGTGATGTCATGTACGGTATCATGTGGTAATTATCTCCTGGTGATGACATGTACGGTATCATGTGGTAATTATCTCCTGTGATGTCATGTACGGTATCATGTGGTAATTATCTCTGGTGATGTCATGTACAGTATCATGTGGTAATTATCTCCTGGTGATGACATGTACGGTATCATGTGGTAATTATCTCCGGTGATGTCATGTACAGTATCATGTTGTGATTATCTCCTGGTGATGTCATGTACGGTATCATGTGGTAATTATCTCCTGGTGATGACATGTACGGTATCATGTGGTAATTATCTCCTGGTGATGTCATGTACAGTATCATGTGGTAATTATCTCCTGGTGAGGTCATGTACGGTATCATGTGGTAATTATCTCCTGGTGATGTCATGTACGGTATCATGTGGTAATTATCTCCGGTGATGTCATGTACGGTATCATGTGGTAATTATCTCCTGGTGATGACATGTACGGTATCATGTGGTAATTATCTCCTGGTGATGTCATGTACGGTATCATGTGGTAATTATATCCTGGTGATGACATGTACGGTATCATGTGGTAATTATCTCCTGTGATGACATGTACGGTATCATGTGGTAATTATCTCCTGGTGATGTCATGTACGGTATCATGTGGTAATGATCTCCTGGTGATGACATGTACGGTATCATGTGGTAATTATCTCCTGGTGATGACATGTACGGTATCATGTGGTAATTATCTCCTGGTGATGACATGTACGGTATCATGTGGTAATTATCTCCGGTGATGTCATGTACGGTATCATGTGGTAATTATCTCCTGGTGATGACATGTACGGTATCATGTGGTAATTATCTCCTGGTGATGTCATGTACGGTATCATGTGGTAATTATCTCTGGTGATGACATGTACGGTATCATGTGGTAATTATCTCCTGGTGATGACATGTACGGTATCATGTGGTAATTATCTCCTGGTGATGTCATGTACGGTATCATGTGGTAATTATCTCCTGGTGATGACATGTACGGTATCATGTGGTAATTATCTCCTGGTGATGACATGTACGGTATCATGTGGTAATTATCTCTGGTGATGACATGTACGGTATCATGTGGTAATTATCTCTGGTGATGACATGTACGGTATCATGTGGTAATTATCTCCTGGTGATGTCATGTACGGTATCATGTGGTAATTATCTCCTGGTGATGACATGTACGGTATCATGTGGTAATTATCTCCTGGTGATGACATGTACGGTATCATGTGGTAATTATCTCCTGGTGATGACATGTACGATATCATGTGGTAATTATCTCCGGTGATGTCATGTACGGTATCATGTGGTAATTATCTCCTGGTGATGACATGTACGGTATCATGTGGTAATTATCTCCTGGTGATGACATGTACGGTATCATGTGGTTATTATCTACGGTGATGTCATGTACGGTATCATGTGGTAATTATCTCCTGGTGATGTCATGTACGGTATCATGTGGTAATTATCTCCTGGTGATGACATGTACGGTATCATGTGGTAATTATCTCCGGTGATGTCATGTACGGTATCATGTGGTAATTATCTCCTGGTGATGACATGTACGGTATCATGTGGTAATTATCTCCTGGTGATGACATGTACGGTATCATGTGGTAATTATCTCCTGGTGATGACATGTACGGTATCATGTGGTAATTATCTCCTGGTGATGACATGTACAGTATCATGTGGTAATTATCTCCTGGTGATGTCATGTACGGTATCATGTGGTAATTATCTCTGGTGATGACATGTACGGTATCATGTGGTAATTATCTCCTGGTGATGTCATGTACGGTATCATGTGGTAATTATCTCCTGGTGATGACATGTACGGTATCATGTGGTAATTATCTCCTGGTGATGACATGTACGGTATTATGTGGTAATTATCTCCGGTGATGTCATACATGTACGGTATCATGTGGTAATTATCTCCTGGTGATGTCATGTACGGTATCATGTGGTAATTATCTCCGGTGATGACATGTACGGTATCATGTGGTAATTATCTCCTGGTGATGACATGTACGGTATCATGTGGTAATTATCTCCTGGTGATGTCATGTACGGTATCATGTGGTAATTATCTCCTGGTGATGTCATGCACAGTATCATGTGGTAATTATCTCCCGGTGATGACATGTACAGTATCATGTGGTAATTATCTCCGGTGATGTCATGTACGGTATCATGTGGTAATTATCTCCGGTGATGTCATGTACGGTATCATGTGGTAATTATCTCCTGGTGATGACATGTACGGTATCATGTGGTAATTATCTCCTGGTGATGACATGTACAGTATCATGTGGTAATTATCTCCTGGTGATGACATGTACGGTATCATGTGGCAATGATCTCCTGGTGATGACATGTACGGTATCATGTGGTAATTATCTCCTGGTGATGTCATGTACGGTATCATGTGGTAATTATCTCCTGTGATGACATGTACGGTATCATGTGGTAATTATCTCCTGTGATGTCATGTACGGTATCATGTGGTAATTATCTCCGGTGATGTCATGTACGGTATCATGTGGTAATTATCTCCTGGTGATGTCATGTACGGTATCATGTGGCAATGATCTCCTGGTGATGTCATGTACGGTATCATGTGGTAATTATCTCCTGGTGATGACATGTACGGTATCATGTGGTAATTATCTCCTGGTGATGTCATGTACGGTATCATGTGGTAATTATCTCCTGGTGATGACATGTACGGTATCATGTGGTAATTATCTCCGGTGATGACATGTACGGTATCATGTGGTAATTAGCTCCGGTGATGTCATGTACGGTATCATGTGGTAATTATCTCCTGTGATGTCATGTACGGTATCATGTGGTAATTATCTCCTGGTGATGACATGTACGGTATCATGTGGTAATTATCTCCGGTGATGACATGTACGGTATCATGTGGTAATTATCTCCTGGTGATGTCATGTACGGTATCATGTGGTAATTATCTCCTGGTAAATGACATGTACGGTATCATGTGGTAATTATCTCCTGGTGATGACATGTACGGTATCATGTGGTAATTATCTCCTGGTGATGACATGTACGGTATCATGTGGTAATTATCTCCTGGTGATGACATGTACGGTATCATGTGGTAATTATCTCCTGTGATGTCATGTACGGTATCATGTGGTAATTATCTCCTGGTGATGACATGTACGGTATCATGTGGTAATTATCTCCTGGTGATGACATGTACGGTATCATGTGGTAATTATCTCCTGTGATGTCATGTACGGTATCATGTGGTAATTATCTCCTGGTGATGACATGTACGGTATCATGTGGTAATAATCTCTGGTGATGACATGTACGGTATCATGTGGTAATTATCTCCGGTGATGACATGTACGGTATCATGTGGTAATTATCTCCTGGTGATGTCATGTACGGTATCATGTGGTAATTATCTCCTGGTGATGACATGTACGGTATCATGTGGTAATTATCTCCTGGTGATGACATGTACGGTATCATGTGGTAATTATCTCCTGGTGATGACATGTACGGTATCATGTGGTAATTATCTCCTGGTGATGACATGTACGGTATCATGTGGTAATTATCTCCTGTGATGTCATGTACGGTATCATGTGGTAATTATCTCCTGTGATGTCATGTACGGTATCATGTGGTAATTATCTCCTGTGATGTCATGTACGGTATCATGTGGTAATTATCTCCTGGTGATGTCATGTACGGCATCATGTGGTAATTATCTCCTGGTGATGACATGTACGGTATCATGTGGTAATTATATCCTGGTGATGACATGTACGGTATCATGTGGTAATAATCTCTGGTGATGACATGTACGGTATCATGTGGTAATTATCTCTGGTGATGACATGTACGGTATCATGTGGTAATTATCTCCGGTGATGTCATGTACGGTATCATGTGGTAATTATCTCCTGGTGATGACATGTACGGTATCATGTGGTAATTATCTCCTGGTGATGTCATGTACGGTATCATGTGGTAATTATCTCCTGGTGATGACATGTACGGTATCATGTGGTAATTATCTCCTGGTGATGACATGTACGGTATCATGTGGTAATTATCTCCTGTGATGTCATGTACGGTATCATGTTGTGATTATCTCCTGGTGATGACATGTACGGTATCATGTGGTAATTATCTCCGGTGATGTCATGTACGGTATCATGTGGTAATTATCTCCTGGTGATGTCATGTACGGTATCATGTGGTAATTATATCCTGGTGATGACATGTACGGTATCATGTGGTAATTATCTCCTGTGATGACATGTACGGTATCATGTGGTAATTATCTCCTGGTGATGTCATGTACGGTATCATGTGGTAATTATCTCCTGGTGATGACATGTACGGTATCATGTGGTAATTATCTCCTGTGATGACATGTACGGTATCATGTGGTAATTATCTCCTGGTGATGTCATGTACGGTATCATGTGGCAATGATCTCCTGGTGATGTCATGTACGGTATCATGTGGTAATTATCTCCTGGTGATGTCATACATGTACGGTATCATGTGGTAATTATCTCCGGTGATGACATGTACGGTATCATGTGGTAATTATCTCCTGGTGATGTCATGTACGGTATCATGTGGTAATTATCTCCTGGTGATGACATGTACGGTATCATGTGGTAATTATCTCCCGGTGATGTCATGTACGGTATCATGTGGTAATTATCTCCTGGTGATGACATGTACGGTATCATGTGGTAATTATCTCCTGTGATGACATGTACGGTATCATGTGGTAATTATCTCCGGTGATGACATGTACGGTATCATGTGGTAATTATCTCCTGTGATGACATGTACGGTATCATGTGGTAATTATCTCCTGGTGATGACATGTACGGTATCATGTGGTAATTATCTCCTGGTGATGACATGTACGGTATCATATGGTAATTATCTCCTGGTGATGTCATGTACGGTATCATGTGGTAATTATCTCCGGTGATGTCATGTACGGTATCATGTGGTAATTATCTCCTGGTGATGTCATGTACGGTATCATGTGGTAATTATCTCCTGGTGATGACATGTACGGTATCATGTGGTAATTATATCCTGGTGATGTCATGTACGGTATCATGTGGTAATTATCTCCTGTGATGACATGTACGGTATCATGTGGTAATTATCTCCTGGTGATGACATGTACGGTATCATGTGGTAATTATCTCCTGGTGATGACATGTACGGTATCATGTGGTAATTATCTCCTGGTGATGACATGTACGGTATCATGTGGTAATTATCTCCGGTGATGTCATGTACGGTATCATGTGGTAATTATCTCCTGGTGATGTCATGTACGGTATCATGTGGTAATTATCTCCTGTGATGACATGTACGGTATCATGTGGTAATTATCTCCTGGTGATGACATGTACGGTATCATGTGGTAATTATCTCCGGTGATGTCATGTACGGTATCATGTGGTAATTATCTCCTGGTGATGACATGTACGGTATCATGTGGTAATTATCTCCTGGTGATGACATGTACGGTATCATGTGGTAATTATATCCTGGTGATGACATGCACAGTATCATGTGGTAATTATCTCCGGTGATGTCATGTACGGTATCATGTGGTAATTATGTCCTGGTGATGACATGCACAGTATCATGTGGTAATTATCTCCGGTGATGTCATGTACGGTATCATGTGGTAATTATGTCCTGGTGATGTCATGCACAGTATCATGTGGTAATTATCTCCTGGTGATGTCATACATGTACGGTATCATGTGGTAATTATCTCTGGTGATGTCATGTACGGTATCATGTGGTAATTATCTCCTGGTGATGACATGTACGGTATCATGTGGTAATTATATCCTGGTGATGTCATGTACGGTATCATGTGGTAATTATCTCTGGTGATGACATGTACGGTATCATGTGGTAATTATCTCCGGTGATGTCATGTACGGTATCATGTGGTAATTATCTCCTGGTGATGTCATGTACGGTATCATGTGGCAATGATCTCCTGGTGATGTCATGTACGGTATCATGTGGTAATTATCTCCTGGTGATGTCATGTACGGTATCATGTGGTAATTATCTCCTGGTGATGACATGTACGGTATCATGTGGTAATTATCTCCTGGTGATGTCATGTACGGTATCATGTGGTAATTATCTCCTGGTGATGTCATGTACGGTATCATGTGGTAATTATCTCCGGTGATGACATGTACGGTATCATGTGGTAATTATCTCCGGTGATGTCATGTATGGTATCATGTGGTAATTATCTCCTGGTGATGACATGTACAGTATCATGTGGTAATTATCTCCTGGTGATGTCATGTACGGTATCATGTGGTAAGTATCTCCGGTGATGTCATGTACGGTATCATGTGGCAATGATCTCCTGGTGATGTCATGTACGGTATCATGTGGTAATTATCTCCTGGTGATGTCATGTACGGTATATCATGTGGTAATTATCTCCTGTGATGTCATGTACGGTATCATGTGGTAATTATCTCCTGGTGATGTCATGTACGGTATATCATGTGGTAATTATCTCCTGGTGATGTCATGTACGGTATCATGTGGTAATTATCTCCTGGTGATGTCATGTACGGTATCATGTGGCAATGATCTCCTGGTGATGTCATGTACGGTATCATGTGGTAATTATCTCCTGGTGATGTCATGTACGGTATCATGTGGTAATTATCTCCTGGTGATGTCATGTACGGTATCATGTGGTAATTATCTCCGGTGATGTCATGTACGGTATCATGTGGTAATTATCTCCTGGTGATGTCATGTACGGTATCATGTGGTGATTATCTCCTGGTGATGTCATGTACAGTATCATGTGGTAATTATGTCCGGTGATGTCATGTACGGTATCATGTGGTAATTATATCCTGGTGATGTCATGTACGGTATCATGTGGTAATTATATCCTGGTGATGTCATGTACGGTATCATGTGGTAATTATCTCCTGGTGATGACATGTACGGTATCATGTGGTAATTATCTCTGGTGATGACATGTACGGTATCATGTGGTAATTATCTCCTGGTGATGACATGTACGGTATCATGTGGTAATTATATCCTGGTGATGTCATGTACGGTATCATGTGGTAATTATCTCCTGGTGATGACATGTACGGTATCATGTGGTAATTATGTCCGGTGATGTCATGTACGGTATCATGTGGTAATTATATCCTGGTGATGTCATGTACGGTATCATGTGGTAATTATCTCCTGGTGATGTCATGTACGGTATCATGTGGTAATTATCTCCTGGTGATGTCATGTACGGTATCATGTGGTAATTATCTCCTGGTGATGACATGTACGGTATCATGTGGTAATGATCTCCTGGTGATGTCATGTACGGTATCATGTGGTAATTAGCTCCGGTGATGTCATGTACAGTATCATGTGGTAATTATCTCCTGTGATGTCATGTACAGTATCATGTGGTAATTAGCTCCGGTGATGTCATGTACAGTATCATGTGGTAATTATCTCCTGGTGATGACATGTACGGTATCATGTAGTAATTATGTCCGGTGATGTCATGTACGGTATCATGTGGTAATTATCTCCGGTGATGTCATACATGTACGGTGTAGTAGAGTATCGTGGCGCTGGATTGGATGCCGCACCCCTCACCTCGTACATAGGACTACTGGTATTGGGGAGCTTTATCAAGAGAAAGTAGGAACAACCAATCCTATGTCAGCTCTCATTTGTGAGAGGCTCTTAGTAGAGTGAAAGCAGGAAGCTGATTGGTTGCTATGGACAACTGCTGAACCGTTTCCGTCACACCCGTATTACGTGGCTAATAACCAGGGCTGGGGGATGGGGCAGGGCTCACTGAACTCCAGAATTATGTAACGCGCCCGGCTCATCATTATTACACAGGGCACCGCCAAGTACTATAAGATGGCGACGACTAGAAGACCACTGGCAGACGGGACCACAATGTGCGGCGCCGGGCTATTACCTGCTGCTCGCCGCTCTTCAGACACTTCCTAAGTAACGCTGTCCTGCGGACTAGGAACCAATCACACAGCGCACTTGTAGCAGCCCGGACGCGTTATAGGAAGCACAGCTCGGAAGTCACTTCAAAAATAAACGCGCGTAGCACAAGCGCGGGTCGTGGCACGACGGCCTCATAAAGCGACGGCTCCGCTTCACTGAGCGGGGCGGCCGGAACTGCTCAATACTCAAATCGAGGAACATATAGACGTGTGCTCCAGGATCTCCTTCCCCCGTGTATTTCTTGTTATGCACCAGAAATCACTCTTCTCCGCTGCAGCTCCCCCTGCTGTCAGTCCTCCGTAATGTACACTAGATAGAACGCAGCAGCATAGAGGTGAGCTGCAGTCCTCCAGGGAGTGTTTCCAGGTAGACAGCTCGCGGGGTGTTGCCAGGAGACCGCGCCTACTGCTGGTGAGTGGGGACTGCTCCAGCCACAACCGGAGACGCGGATGGTAAGTCACGTGATTAGCCCGGGTCACGTGACTGCATCTAGACAGGAGGGGGAGGAGCGGTGGCGCGTAGTGACGGGAGAGGTGATGTCCGCGCACACTGTGGCCGCGGTTCTCCGGTGGGGGGAGGGGTGGCTGCTGGTCTCTAGAACGAGAGGAGCCCGCCACACAGGTCATAGTGAATAGGGGCGGCCGTATAGTTTTACTTTGACACTTGTTAATAGTAAATACCGGGGAACTCTGCTGGCTGGCACTATGTATAGGGGGGGACTCTGCTATCTGGCACTGTGTATATAGGCGGAAATCTGCTGACTGGCACTGAGTATAGGGGGGACTCTGCTGACTGGCACTGAGTATAGGGGGGACTCTGCTGACTGGCACTGTGTATAGGGGGGACTCTGCTGACTGGCACTGTGTATAGGGGGACTCTGCTGACTGGCACTGTGTATATAGGCGGAAATCTGCTGACTGGCACTGAGTATAGGGGGGACTCTGCTGACTGGCACTGTGTATAGGGGGGACTCTGCTGACTGGCACTGTGTATAGGGGGACTCTGCTGACTGGCACTGAGTATAGGGGGGACTCTGCTGACTGGCACTGTGTATAGGGGGACTCTGCTGACTGGCACTGTGTATAGGGGGACTCTGCTGACTGGCACTGTGTATAGGGGGGCTCTGCTGACTGGCACTGAGTATATAGGTGGAAATCTGCTGACTGGCACTGAGTATAGGGGGACTCTGCTATCTGGCACTGTGTATATAGGCGGAAATCTGCTGACTGGCACTGTGTATAGGGGGGACTCTGCTGACTGGCACTGAGTATATAGGCGGAAATCTGCTGACTGGCACTGAGTATAGGGGGGACTGCTGACTGGCACTGTGTATAGGTGGAACTCTGCTGACTGGCACTGAGTATATAGGCGGAAATCTGCTGACTGGCACTTAGTATAGGGGGGACTCTGCTGACTGGCACTGAGTATATAGGCGGAAATCTGCTGACTGGCACTGAGTATAGGGGGGACTGCTGACTGGCACTGTGTATAGGTGGAACTCTGCTGACTGGTACTGAGTATAGGGGGGCTCTGCTGACTGGCACTGAGTATAGGGGTGCTCTGCTGACTGGCACTGTGTATATGGGGGAACTCTGCTGACTGGCACTGTGTATATGGGGGAACTCTGCTGACTGGCACTGAGTATAGGGGGGCTCTGCTGACTGGCACTGTGTATATGGGGGAACTCTGGTGCCTGGCACGGAGTATAGGGGGGACTCTGCTGACTGGCACTGAGTATATAGGCGTAAATCTGCTGACTGGCACTGAGTATAGGGGGGACTCTGACTGGCACTGTGTATAGGTGGAAATCTGCTGACTGGCACTGAGTATAGGCGGGACTCTGCTGACTGGCACTGATTAGGCGGAAATCTGCTGACTGGCACTGAGTATAGGGGGGACTCTGCTGACTGGCACTGAGTATATAGGCGGAAATCTGCTGACTGGCACTGAGTATAGGGGGGACTCTGCTGACTGGCACTGAGTATATAGGCGGAAATCTGCTGACTGGCACTGTGTATAGGTGGAACTCTGCTGACTGGCACTGAGTATAGGGGGGCTCTGCTGACTGGCACTGAGTATAGGGGGGCTCTGCTGACTGGCACTGTGTATATGGTGGAACTCTGCTGACTGGCACTGTGTATATGGGGGAACTCTGCTGACTGGCACTGAGTATAGGGGGGCTCTGCTGACTGGCACTGTGTATATGGGGGAACTCTGGTGCCTGGCACTGAGTATAGGGGGGCTCTGCTGACTGGCACTGTGTATATAGGTGGAACTCTGCTGACTGGCACTGTGTATAGGGGGGAACTGCTGTCTGGCACTGAGTATAGTGGGGACTCTGCTGACTGGCACTGTGTATATAGGTGGAACTCTGCTGACTGCCACTGTGTATAGGTGGGACTCTGCTGACTGGCACTGTGTATATAGGTGGAACTCTGCTGGCTGGCACTGTGTATAGGGGGGAACTCTGCTGACATGGCACTGTGTATAGGGGGGCTCTGCTGACTGGCACTGTATATGTGGGAACTCTGCTGACTGGCACTGTGTATATGGGGGAACTCTGCTGACTGACACTGAGTATAGGGGGGCTCTGCTGACTGGCACTGTATATAGGTGGAACTCTGACTGGCACTGTGTATAAGGGGGAACTGCTGACTGGCACTGAGTATAGGGGGAGACTCTGCTGACTGGCACTGTGTATATAGGTGGAACTCTGCTAACTGGCACTGTGTATAGGGGGGCTCTGCTGACTGGCACTGAGTATATAGGCGGAAATCTGCTGACTGGCACTGAGTATAGGGGGGACTTTGCTGGCTGGCACTGTGTATAAGTGGAACTCTGCTGACTGGCACTGAGTATAGGGGGGCTCTGCTGACTGGCACTGAGTATAGGTGGGCTCTGCTGACTGGCACTGAGTATATAGGCGGAAATCTGCTGACTGGCACTGAGTATAGGGGGGACTCTGCTGACTGGCACTGTGTATAGGTGGAACTCTGCTGACTGGCACTGAGTATAGGGGGGCTCTGCTGACTGGCACTGAGTATAGGAGGGCTCTGCTGACTGGCACTGTGTATATGGGGGAACTCTGTTGACTGGCACTGTGTATATGGGGGAACTCTGCTGACTGGCACTGAGTATAGGGGGGCTCTGCTGACTGGCACTGTGTATATGGGGGAACTCTGGTGCCTGGCACTGAGTATAGGGGGGCTCTGCTGACTGGCACTGTGTATATAGGTGGAACTCTGCTGACTGGCACTGTGTATAGGGGGGGGACTCTGCTGACTGGCACTTCTGTATATAGGTGGAACGCTGCTGACTGGCACTGTGTATAGGGGGGAACTCTGCTGACATGGCACTGTGTATAGGGGGGCTCTGCTGACTGGCACTGTATATGTGGGAACTCTGCTGACTGGCACTGTGTATATGGGGGAACTCTGCTGACTGGCACTGTGTATAGGGGGACTCTGCTGTCTGGCACTGTGTATAGGGGGGCTCTGCTGACTGGCACTGTGTATAGGGGGACTCTGCTGACTGGCCCTGAGTATAGGGGGACTCTGCTGACTGGCCCTGTGTATATGGGGCGCTCTGCTGATATGACACTGTGTATAGGGGGGACTCTGCTGACTGGCACTGCGTGTAGGGGGCGCTCTGCTGTCTGACACTGCGTATAGGGGGGCTCTGCTGACTGGAACTGTGTATATGGGGCGCTCTGCTGACAGGCACTGTATAGGGGGAACTCTGCTGGCTGGCACTATGTATAGGGGGGACTCTGCTGACTGGCACTATGTATAGGGGGGGACTCTGCTGACTGACACTATGTATAGGGGGGACTCTCCTGACTGGCACTGTGTATGGGGGGGGACTGCTGCCTGGCACTGTGTATTGGGGGAACTGCTGTCTGGCACTGTGTATTGGGGGAACTCTGCTGACTGGCACTGTGTATAGGGGGGACTCTGCTGACTGGCACTGTGTATAGTGGGGAACTTTGCTGACTGGCACTGAGTATAGTGGGGAACTCTGCTGACATGGCACTGTGTATAGGGGGGCTCTGCTGACTGGCACTGTATATGTGGGAACTCTGCTGACTGGCACTGTGTATATGGGGGAACTCTGCTGACTGGCACTGAGTATAGGGGGGCTCTGCTGACTGGCACTGTGTATATAGGTGGAACTCTGCTGACTGACACTGTGTATAGGGGGGAACTGCTGACTGGCACTGAGTATAGGGGGAGACTCTGCTGACTGGCACTGTGTATATAGGTGGAACTCTGCTGACTGCCACTGTGTATAGGGGGGGGGGACTCTGCTGACTGGCACTGTGTATATAGGTGGAACTCTGCTGACTGGCACTGTGTATAGGGGGGAACTCTGCTGATATGGCACTGTGTATAGGGGGGCTCTGCTGACTGGCACTGTGTATAGGGGGGAACTCTGCTGCTGAGACACCGTATAGGGGGGGCTCTGCTGACTGGCACTGTGTATAGGGGGACTCTGCTGACTTGCCCTGAGTATAGGGGGACTCTGCTGACTGGCCCTGTGTATATGGGGCGCTCTGCTGATATGACACTGCGTATAGGGGGCTCTGCTGACTGGCACTGTGTATAGGGGGGAACTGCTGACTGGCACTGAGTATAGGGGGGACTCTACTGACTGGCACTGTGTATATAGGTGGAACTCTGCTGACTGCCACTGTGTATAGGGGGGACTGCTGACTGGCACTGTGTATATAGGTGGAACTCTGCTGACTGGAACTGTGTATAGGGGGGAACTCTGCTGATATGGCACTGTGTATAGGGGGGCTCTGCTGACTGGCACTGTATATGGGGGAACTCTGCTGACTGGCACTGTGTATATGGGGGAACTCTGCTGACTGGCACTGTGTATATGGGGGAGCTCTGCTGACTGGCACTGTGTATAGGGGGGAACTGCTGACTGGCACTGTGTATAGGGGGGAACTCTGCTTCTGACACTCCGTATAGGGGGGCTCTGCTGACTGGCACTGTGTATAGGGGGACTCTGCTGACTGGCACTGTGTATAGGGGGGCTCTGCTGACTGGCACTGTGTATAGGGGGGCTCTGCTGACTGGCACTGTGTATAGGGGGGCTCTGCTGACTGGCACTGTGTATAGGGGGGAACTGCTGACTGGCACTGTGTATAGGGGGGAACTCTGCTGCTGACACTCAGTATAGGGGGGCTCTGCTGACTGGCACTGTGTATAGGGGGACTCTGCTGTCTGGCACTGTGTATAGGGGGGCTCTGCTGACTGGCACTGTGTATAGGGGGACTCTGCTGACTGGCCCTGAGTATAGGGGGACTCTGCTGACTGGCCCTGTGTATATGGGGCGCTCTGCTGATATGACACTGTGTATAGGGGGGACTCTGCTGACTGGCACTGCGTGTAGGGGGCGCTCTGCTGTCTGACACTGCGTATAGGGGGGCTCTGCTGACTGGAACTGTGTATATGGGGCGCTCTGCTGACAGGCACTGTATAGGGGGAACTCTGCTGGCTGGCACTATGTATAGGGGGGGACTCTGCTGACTGACACTATGTATAGGGGGGACTCTCCTGACTGGCACTGTGTATGGGGGGGGACTGCTGCCTGGCACTGTGTATTGGGGGAACTGCTGTCTGGCACTGTGTATTGGGGGAACTCTGCTGACTGGCACTGTGTATAGGGGGGACTCTGCTGACTGGCACTGTGTATAGTGGGGAACTTTGCTGACTGGCACTGAGTATAGTGGGGAACTCTGACTGCCACTGTGTATAGGGGGGAACTCTGCTGACTGGCACTGTGCATAGAGGGAACTCTGCTGACTGGCACTGTGTATAGGGGGGACTCTGCTGACTGGCACTGTGTATAGGGGGGACTCTGTTGACTGGCCCTGTGTATAGGGGGGGACTCTGCTGACTGGCACTGTGTATAGGGGGGGAACTCTGCTGACTGGCACTATGTATAGGGGGGAACTCTGCTGCCTTGCGCTGTGTATAGGGGGGACTCTGCTGACTGGCACTGTGTATAGGGGGGACTCTGTTGACTGGCCCTGTGTATAGGGGGGGACTCTGCTGACTGGCACTGTGTATAGGGGGGAACTCTGCTGACTGGCACTATGTATAGGGGGGAACTCTGCTGACTTGCACTGTGTATAGGGGGGAACTCTGCTTACTGGCACTGTGTATAGGGGGGAACTCTGCTGACTGGCATTGTGTATAGGGGGGAACTCTGCTGACTGGCACTGAGTATAGTGGGGAACTCTACTGACTGGCCTGTGTATAGGGGGGACTCTGCTGGCTGGCCCTGTGTATAGGGGGACTCTGCTGACTGGCACTGTGTATAGGGGGAAACTGCTGAGTGGCACTGTGTGTAGGGGGGAACTCTGCTAACTGACACTGTGTATAGGGGGGAACTCTGCTGACTGGCACTGTGTATAGGGGGACTCTGCTGGCTAGCACTATGTATAGGGGGGAACTCTGCTGCCTTGCACTGTGTATAGGGGGACTGCTGACTGGCACTGTGTATAGGGGGGACTGCTGACTAGCACTGTGTATAGGGGGGACTGCTGACTGGCACTGTGTATAGGGGGACTCTGCTGGCTGGTACTGTGTATAGGGGGACTCTGCTGGCTGGTACTGTGTATAGGGGGACTCTGCTGGCTGGTACTGTGTATAGGGGGACTCTGCTGACTGGCACTGTGTATAGGGGGGGACTCTGCTGACTGGCACGGTGTATAGGGGGAACTGCTGACTGGCACGGTGTATAGGGGGAACTGCTGACTGGCACGGTGTATAGGGGGAACTGCTGACTGGCACTGTATAGGGGGAACTGCTGGCTGGCACCGTGTATGGGGGTCTCTGCTGACTGGCACTGTGTATGGGGGACTCTGCTGGCTGGCACTGTGTATAGGGGGGACTCTGGCACTGTGTATAGGGGGGACTGCTGACTGACGGTGTATAGGGGGAACTGCTGACTGGCACGGTGTATAGGGGGAACTGCTGACTGGCACTGTATAGGGGGAACTGCTGGCTGGCACTGTGTATGGGGGTCTCTGCTGACTGGCACTGTGTATGGGGGACTCTGCTGGCTGGCACTGTGTATAGGGGGGACTCTGGCACTGTGTATAGGCGGAAATCTGCTGACTGGCACTGAGTATAGGGGGGACTTTGCTGGCTGGCACTGTGTATAAGTGGAACTCTGCTGACTGGCACTGAGTATAGGGGGGCTCTGCTGACTGGCACTGAGTATAGGTGGGCTCTGCTGACTGGCACTGAGTATATAGGCGGAAATCTGCTGACTGGCACTGAGTATAGGGGGGACTCTGCTGACTGGCACTGTGTATAGGTGGAACTCTGCTGACTGGCACTGAGTATAGGGGGGCTCTGCTGACTGGCACTGAGTATAGGAGGGCTCTGCTGACTGGCACTGTGTATATGGGGGAACTCTGTTGACTGGCACTGTGTATATGGGGGAACTCTGCTGACTGGCACTGAGTATAGGGGGGCTCTGCTGACTGGCACTGTGTATATGGGGGAACTCTGGTGCCTGGCACTGAGTATAGGGGGGCTCTGCTGACTGGCACTGTGTATATAGGTGGAACTCTGCTGACTGGCACTGTGTATAGGGGGGGGACTCTGCTGACTGGCACTTCTGTATATAGGTGGAACGCTGCTGACTGGCACTGTGTATAGGGGGGAACTCTGCTGACATGGCACTGTGTATAGGGGGGCTCTGCTGACTGGCACTGTATATGTGGGAACTCTGCTGACTGGCACTGTGTATATGGGGGAACTCTGCTGACTGGCACTGTGTATAGGGGGACTCTGCTGTCTGGCACTGTGTATAGGGGGGCTCTGCTGACTGGCACTGTGTATAGGGGGACTCTGCTGACTGGCCCTGAGTATAGGGGGACTCTGCTGACTGGCCCTGTGTATATGGGGCGCTCTGCTGATATGACACTGTGTATAGGGGGGACTCTGCTGACTGGCACTGCGTGTAGGGGGCGCTCTGCTGTCTGACACTGCGTATAGGGGGGCTCTGCTGACTGGAACTGTGTATATGGGGCGCTCTGCTGACAGGCACTGTATAGGGGGAACTCTGCTGGCTGGCACTATGTATAGGGGGGACTCTGCTGACTGGCACTATGTATAGGGGGGGACTCTGCTGACTGACACTATGTATAGGGGGGACTCTCCTGACTGGCACTGTGTATGGGGGGGGACTGCTGCCTGGCACTGTGTATTGGGGGAACTGCTGTCTGGCACTGTGTATTGGGGGAACTCTGCTGACTGGCACTGTGTATAGGGGGGACTCTGCTGACTGGCACTGTGTATAGTGGGGAACTTTGCTGACTGGCACTGAGTATAGTGGGGAACTCTGCTGACATGGCACTGTGTATAGGGGGGCTCTGCTGACTGGCACTGTATATGTGGGAACTCTGCTGACTGGCACTGTGTATATGGGGGAACTCTGCTGACTGGCACTGAGTATAGGGGGGCTCTGCTGACTGGCACTGTGTATATAGGTGGAACTCTGCTGACTGACACTGTGTATAGGGGGGAACTGCTGACTGGCACTGAGTATAGGGGGAGACTCTGCTGACTGGCACTGTGTATATAGGTGGAACTCTGCTGACTGCCACTGTGTATAGGGGGGGGGGACTCTGCTGACTGGCACTGTGTATATAGGTGGAACTCTGCTGACTGGCACTGTGTATAGGGGGGAACTCTGCTGATATGGCACTGTGTATAGGGGGGCTCTGCTGACTGGCACTGTGTATAGGGGGGAACTCTGCTGCTGAGACACCGTATAGGGGGGGCTCTGCTGACTGGCACTGTGTATAGGGGGACTCTGCTGACTTGCCCTGAGTATAGGGGGACTCTGCTGACTGGCCCTGTGTATATGGGGCGCTCTGCTGATATGACACTGCGTATAGGGGGCTCTGCTGACTGGCACTGTGTATAGGGGGGAACTGCTGACTGGCACTGAGTATAGGGGGGACTCTACTGACTGGCACTGTGTATATAGGTGGAACTCTGCTGACTGGAACTGTGTATAGGGGGGAACTCTGCTGATATGGCACTGTGTATAGGGGGGCTCTGCTGACTGGCACTGTATATGGGGGAACTCTGCTGACTGGCACTGTGTATATGGGGGAACTCTGCTGACTGGCACTGTGTATATGGGGGAGCTCTGCTGACTGGCACTGTGTATAGGGGGGAACTGCTGACTGGCACTGTGTATAGGGGGGAACTCTGCTTCTGACACTCCGTATAGGGGGGCTCTGCTGACTGGCACTGTGTATAGGGGGACTCTGCTGACTGGCACTGTGTATAGGGGGGCTCTGCTGACTGGCACTGTGTATAGGGGGGCTCTGCTGACTGGCACTGTGTATAGGGGGGCTCTGCTGACTGGCACTGTGTATAGGGGGGAACTGCTGACTGGCACTGTGTATAGGGGGGAACTCTGCTGCTGACACTCAGTATAGGGGGGCTCTGCTGACTGGCACTGTGTATAGGGGGACTCTGCTGTCTGGCACTGTGTATAGGGGGGCTCTGCTGACTGGCACTGTGTATAGGGGGACTCTGCTGACTGGCCCTGAGTATAGGGGGACTCTGCTGACTGGCCCTGTGTATATGGGGCGCTCTGCTGATATGACACTGTGTATAGGGGGGACTCTGCTGACTGGCACTGCGTGTAGGGGGCGCTCTGCTGTCTGACACTGCGTATAGGGGGGCTCTGCTGACTGGAACTGTGTATATGGGGCGCTCTGCTGACAGGCACTGTATAGGGGGAACTCTGCTGGCTGGCACTATGTATAGGGGGGGACTCTGCTGACTGACACTATGTATAGGGGGGACTCTCCTGACTGGCACTGTGTATGGGGGGGGACTGCTGCCTGGCACTGTGTATTGGGGGAACTGCTGTCTGGCACTGTGTATTGGGGGAACTCTGCTGACTGGCACTGTGTATAGGGGGGACTCTGCTGACTGGCACTGTGTATAGTGGGGAACTTTGCTGACTGGCACTGAGTATAGTGGGGAACTCTGACTGCCACTGTGTATAGGGGGGAACTCTGCTGACTGGCACTGTGCATAGAGGGAACTCTGCTGACTGGCACTGTGTATAGGGGGGACTCTGCTGACTGGCACTGTGTATAGGGGGGACTCTGTTGACTGGCCCTGTGTATAGGGGGGGACTCTGCTGACTGGCACTGTGTATAGGGGGGGAACTCTGCTGACTGGCACTATGTATAGGGGGGAACTCTGCTGCCTTGCGCTGTGTATAGGGGGGACTCTGCTGACTGGCACTGTGTATAGGGGGGACTCTGTTGACTGGCCCTGTGTATAGGGGGGGACTCTGCTGACTGGCACTGTGTATAGGGGGGAACTCTGCTGACTGGCACTATGTATAGGGGGGAACTCTGCTGACTTGCACTGTGTATAGGGGGGAACTCTGCTTACTGGCACTGTGTATAGGGGGGAACTCTGCTGACTGGCATTGTGTATAGGGGGGAACTCTGCTGACTGGCACTGAGTATAGTGGGGAACTCTACTGACTGGCCTGTGTATAGGGGGGACTCTGCTGGCTGGCCCTGTGTATAGGGGGACTCTGCTGACTGGCACTGTGTATAGGGGGAAACTGCTGAGTGGCACTGTGTGTAGGGGGGAACTCTGCTAACTGACACTGTGTATAGGGGGGAACTCTGCTGACTGGCACTGTGTATAGGGGGACTCTGCTGGCTAGCACTATGTATAGGGGGGAACTCTGCTGCCTTGCACTGTGTATAGGGGGACTGCTGACTGGCACTGTGTATAGGGGGGACTGCTGACTAGCACTGTGTATAGGGGGGACTGCTGACTGGCACTGTGTATAGGGGGACTCTGCTGGCTGGTACTGTGTATAGGGGGACTCTGCTGGCTGGTACTGTGTATAGGGGGACTCTGCTGGCTGGTACTGTGTATAGGGGGACTCTGCTGACTGGCACTGTGTATAGGGGGGGACTCTGCTGACTGGCACGGTGTATAGGGGGAACTGCTGACTGGCACGGTGTATAGGGGGAACTGCTGACTGGCACGGTGTATAGGGGGAACTGCTGACTGGCACTGTATAGGGGGAACTGCTGGCTGGCACCGTGTATGGGGGTCTCTGCTGACTGGCACTGTGTATGGGGGACTCTGCTGGCTGGCACTGTGTATAGGGGGGACTCTGGCACTGTGTATAGGGGGGACTGCTGACTGACGGTGTATAGGGGGAACTGCTGACTGGCACGGTGTATAGGGGGAACTGCTGACTGGCACTGTATAGGGGGAACTGCTGGCTGGCACTGTGTATGGGGGTCTCTGCTGACTGGCACTGTGTATGGGGGACTCTGCTGGCTGGCACTGTGTATAGGGGGGACTCTGGCACTGTGTATAGGGGGGACTCTGCTGACTGGCCCTGTGTATATGGGGGACTCTGCTGACTGGCCCTGTGTATAGGGGGGACTCTGCTGACTGGCACTGTTTATAGGGGGGAACTCTCCTGACTGGCACTGTGTATAGGGGGACTCTGCTGACTGGCACTGTGTATAGTGGGGAACTCTGCTGACTGGCACTGTGTATAGTGGTGGGGCACTGGTGGCTGGCGCTATATATAGGGGTTTTCTGGTGGCGGGCACTGTTTATAGAGGGACTCTACTGCTGACATTGTTTATAGGGGCAACGCTGCTTACTGCCACTGTTTATTGGTGGAACTCTGCTGTCTTGCACTGTATAGGATGGACTCTGCTTAGTGGAGCTGTATAGGGGTGGGACTCTGCTTTCTGGCACTGTGTATAAGGGGGACTTTGTTGTCTGGCTCTGTTTATGAGGGAACTCTGCTTCCTGGCACTGTGTATAGGGGGGGGACGGGGACTCTGCTGCCTGGCTCTGTTTATGGGGAACACTTTCTGGCATTGATTTTGTGGGGTCCTGGCACTGCTTGTGGTGACCCTCTTTGTTTAATGATATAACTAGATGTGATTTCTTTATATTTTGCAGACATCCTGGATCCAGTGACAGAAAGATGGCTCCAAAACGTCAGCGCACCAGAGTCACGTTTGTAAAAGCGGTGAAGTCGGTCAGCGGTACAAAGGTAAGTGCAGGTGCAAGTGTACACAGCAGCCAATCTAAAAACAGCTGCAGTATAAAGCATGGAGGAATGGCAGAGCAGCAGCCTGAGCCTCTATTGTGGCCTGAGGTCGATGCTACACTCACACTAGGTAGTACAGCTAATATTCACTATGTGTACACAAGTATGTAGACTCCCCTTCTTATTTAATTTCAGTCACACCCATTGCAAACAGATGCATAAAATCAAGCACACAGCCATGTAACCTCCATGGACAAACATTAACAGTAGTATGGGGTGTATTGAAGAAGTGACTTTATTGTTATCTTCTAGATCTGCCCCGGTCACCTGTAAGTGCTATTATCTGCTAGATCTACCCCGGTCACCTGTAAGTGATATTATTATCTTCTAGATCTGCCCTTGTCAACTTTAAGTGTTATTATTATCTGCTAGATCTGACCCGGTCACCTGTAAGTGTTATTATTATCTGCTAGATCTGACCCGGTCACCTGTAATTGTTATTATCTGCTAGATCTGACCCGGTCACCTGTAAGTGATATTATCTGCTAGATCTGCCCTGGTCACCTGTAAGTGTTATTATCTGCTAGATCTGCCCTGGTCACCTGTGTTATTATTATCTGCTAGATCTGCCCCGGTCACCTGTAAGAGCTATTATTATCTGCTAGATCTGCCCTGGTCACCTGTAAGTGTTATTATCTGCTAGATCTGACCCGGTCACCTGTAAGTGCTATTATTATCTGCTAGATCTGCCCTGGTCACCTGTAAGTGTTATTATCTGCTAGATCTGACCCGGTCACCTGTAAGTGTTATTATCTGCTAGATCTGACCCGGTCACCTGTAAGTGGTGTTATCTGCTAGCTCTGACCAGGTCACCTGTAAGTGTTATTATCTGCTAGATCTGACCCGGTCACCTGTAAGTGTTATCTGCTAGATCTGACGCGGTCACCTGTAAGTGTTATTATTATCTGCTAGATCTGACCCGGTAACCTGTAAGTGTTATCTGCTAGATCTGACCCGGTCACCTGTAAGTGTTATTATTATCTGCTAGATCTGACCCGGTCACCTGTAAGTGTTATCTGCTAGATCTGACCCGGTCACCTGTAAGTGTTGTTATTGTGAAGTGGAAGCATTTAGGAGTAACATTGACCACGCAAACTCAGAGAGGAGCTGGCGAGTGCTGAAATGCGTGACATGTATATATGGCCTATCCCCTGTTATATCACTCACTACAGAGATCTACCCCCCTCTGGAAGTGACGACAGCAGCAGAACTGTGCGGCTGGACCTTCATGATATGCGTTTCCATGGCCGCTGCCCACAGGCTTGAGATTACCACGCACAGTGCCAAGTGTCAGCCGGTGTGGT
Organism: Rhinoderma darwinii; assembly: GCF_050947455.1. Lineage (NCBI taxonomy): Eukaryota > Metazoa > Chordata > Amphibia > Anura > Rhinodermatidae > Rhinoderma > Rhinoderma darwinii. The sequence goes on along the minus strand of NC_134697.1, from coordinate 101,766,336 downwards.
GTAAAGCACATGGTCCCTGTGCTCTGGAACAACGTGTTCTCTGGAGTGATGGACGATGTCTAATAGTGATCTGGGTCCATCTGCAGAGTAAAGGACCCTACAAGGCATGCTACATATGGAGATCGCAGAGAGGATACATCCCAGCAGCCTCTGTACGGCCTCCATTCATACAATAAAGATAGCCCCCCAGGCTGCCATGACAACCATAGGCATCCACAATCACAGGGCTGATGGAGGTGGCGCCCCCTATTTCTGACCGCTTCGATGCTGTGGTTGCTTTTGAGTTACCTGCGATCCCAGCCGTTGCAGTGGAGTTTTGACTCCACCCATGAGCCCGCTCCATGCTCCCCCTTGGCGGCCAAGAGGTTAAGGCTTTATAGGAGCCGGTAAATACCGCAGTGTACCAGTGATGAAACGATCTCCCAATCAAGACCCCCCTAGGGTCACCTAAAAAAATGAATAAACCGTTAAAAACTATTTTTTATAATGTACAAGAAAAATTAAAGTAAAAAAAACCCCTCCTTTTTCCATTTTATTCCCCCTAAAGTAAAGTCCAGATAAGCCGGAGGAACCCTGCAAGGGAAAAACCCGTATCCCAGAAATTCTACTGCCCCCCCCCCAAAAAAAAATTATATAAAAATAAGATCTAGCAAACCCAAAATGTTAGCACTAAAAACGACAGTCCGTCCTGCAAAAAAAAAATTATCATACGGCTTTATCGACAGAGAAATAAAAAAGCTAAGGCTTCTGGGAGACGGAGGAAAAACTGAAAAATGGCTGCGTCGGGAATGAGCCAGTAAGTGGCACCTCATATATGTGCCGAGGGGATGTATACGGGAGCCGCCCACAGTCCTGCGCTTACCTATCATCTCTGTATATGGTGTGGTCCTGATGATGTCACTCAGTCCCCCCTGCTGCAGCCGTTGGTCTGTGCCTCAGGGCTGCGTCTTGCTGCTCCGGAGGGGTTTAGAAGTGTCAGAAGTTCAGTATCTTCAGAGCGCGTGTCGTTTTTATAATGTCTCTGTACTTTGCCCACAGTCCTGCGCTTACCTATCATCTCCGTATATGGTGTGGTCCTGATGATGTCACTCAGTCCCCCCTGCTGCAGCCGTTGGTCTGTGCCTCAGGGCTGCGTCTTGCTTCTCCGGAGGGGTTTAGAAGTGTCAGAAGTTCAGTATCTTCAGAGCGCGTGTCGTTTTTATAATGTCTCTGTACTTTGCCCACAGTCCTGCGCTTACCTATCATCTCCGTATATGGTGCGGTCCTGATGATGTCACTCAGTCCCCCCTGCTGCAGCCGTTGGTCTGTGCCTCAGGGCTGCGTCTTGCTTCTCCGGAGGGGTTTAGAAGTGTCAGAAGTTCAGTATCTTCAGACCGCGTGTCGTTTTTATAATGTCTCTGCACTTTGCCCACAGTCCTGCGCTTACCTATCATCTCCGTATATGGTGTGGTCCTGATGATGTCACTCAGTCCCCCCTGCTGCAGCCGTTGGTCTGTGCCTCAGGGCTGCGTCTTGCTTCTCCGGAGGGGTTTAGAAGTGTCAGAAGTTCAGTATCTTCAGAGCGCGTGTCGTTTTTATAATGTCTCTGTACTTTGCCCACAGTCCTGCGCTTACCTATCATCTCCGTATATGGTGCGGTCCTGATGATGTCACTCAGTCCCCCCTGCTGCAGCCGTTGGTCTGTGCCTCAGGGCTGCGTCTTGCTGCTCCGGAGGGGTTTAGGAGTGTCAGAAGTTCAGTATCTTCACACCGCGTGTCGTTTTTATAATGTCTCTGTACTTTGCCCACAGTCCTGCGCTTACCTATCATCTCCGTATATGGTGCGGTCCTGATGATGTCACTCAGTCCCCCCTGCTGCAGCCGTTGGTCTGTGCCTCAGGGCTGCGTCTTGCTTCTCCGGAGGGGTTTAGAAGTGTCAGAAGTTCAGTATCTTCAGAGCGCGTGTCGTTTTTATAATGTCTCTGTACTTTGCCCACAGTCCTGCGCTTACCTATCATCTCCGTATATGGTGTGGTCCTGATGATGTCACTCAGTCCCCCCTGCTGCAGCCGTTGGTCTGTGCCTCAGGGCTGCGTCTTGCTTCTCCGGAGGGGTTTAGAAGTGTCAGAAGTTCAGTATCTTCAGACCGCGTGTCGTTTTTATAATGTCTCTGTACTTTGCCCACAGGTCCGGAAACGTAAGAAGCGAAACTCAGGAGACCAGACGTCTGGGAAAAGACCGCGTAAGTGATGATATCCGCTTCTATGTGCTCCCTGGTGATAGGTGTCTGTGTGACATGCGACCCCTCGTCATCTGTTTACAGGTCGTGATTCCACCGAGAACGAGGTGATGCGGCTGAAGAAAGGGAAGGCGGCCTGCCCCCTGCAGGCGGAGGTTATACAGCACATTGAGCGCTGTATTGACACGGCAGTATTGTAAGTTGTACTGCTGTATTCTTTGTCCCCTATAGCAGAAGACTGGCCATACATGATCTTCCTGGTGCAGAACTTCATTTCCACCCTGATAATCCGCGAGAATACCAGTACTCTGCACAGGGAGGGTTCTCAGGACTTCTTCTGTCCCTGTAATTGTTAGGCACCTATATACTGGAGGACCTCCCATGTGATAGGAAACCTGGGAAGATAGGTCCCCTCCCTCTACACACCCAGGTTAGGTTTTCTGCTCTCCGGATGGGAATCGCAATATTCGGGGACCCCCATGGAGCGTTACCTATTGGGGCGGTTCTGGCTTCAGATAGTCTGGGTCCGGCCTCCCTTCTCTCCCGGGCGGAGCTCTCGTTGAGTTGGCGGGTTGGGCCGCGTTCTGACCGCCTCTGTTGGGGGTTTTCTTCCCCATGCGCCTCGTTACTCTGCCGGAACGTTTGGCGCAGTGAACGGGCCTGGCGGCAGATTGCATTTAGCTTCCGGTCCACATGTTTCATGGCTTCCGGTGACGCGGTGCGTTTAGGAAGCGCCTAACCCCGTGACCCCAGAGAAAGGACAGGCTTAGGAGCCTCACAGCGCCTCAGGCCACAACTATTCATCGATTTCCATCGATTGTTCGATCTTCTTGTCAGTAAACATGTAATCAGCGCCCATCCCCCTCCTGCTCCGGGACAGAATCGCTCTACTGATCAGCAATTTCACTCTGAACGCACCATTTTACTAAAATCGTTTTAAGGAGAAACATTTCCCATGCAGTTTAATAAAAGGGGCCGCACTAAAAGCCCCTCATGTCACGCGGGAGACGCGCGGCTTACCCTCCAATACAAAAAGGGACCATTTTCTGACCACATTCAATTCCGGCAGCAGAGCTTGTTTGATTATAAGAAGCGACTCCCCCCCCCCTACCTCAAAGGAATCCCCCCAGACAAACCTACAATCACGTACAGAAGGTCCCAAACACCTTGAGGTGACAAGAGACGCACAATACACTCCCCTCTATTAGTGTCTCTTTACACTGCGGACACCAGAGATGTTTGTGCTGCACCAATGTCACACAATATCACACAATGTTACACAATATCACACAATATCACCCAATGTGACGCAATGTCACACAATATCACACAATATCACGCAATGTCACACAATATCACGCAATGTCAGTGTCACACAATATCACGCAATGTCAGTGTCACACAATGTCACACAATATCACACAATATCACACAATATCACGCAATGTCACACAATATCACGCAATGTCAGTGTCACACAATGTCACACAGAGTCAATATCACACGTGGTTGTAACACATTCAGGTCCACTGAAACTAGTGACTCTTTCCCAATCAAAAGTAACCAGTAACCTGGGTCTAGATCTGCTGAAGTGTCCATGTGACCTGCAACGTGGGGAGAAGCACAACAATTACATGTAGGATCAGTGAACCTGGATCTAATGTGAAGCCCCGTGTGACCCCCCCCCTCATTATATCACAGTCCTGATTCTGGGGACATCCTCGTTACTCCACTAGAATATGTCCCTCCATCATACGGGGAGAGATTCACCAGATTACAACAGAGAGAGAAGTTCTGGATATTTAAAGGGAACCTTTCTCCTCCCCATACAGGTGCGGCATGTAATGGGGGGGGGGGGGGGGGGGCTGCACAAACCCAGGGGCACTTTACATTTATTTCTACCTCCCTCCGTTGTTTAGATATCGGAGCCTTATATTTGGCGCCCGATATTTAACCCCCTGAACGGTCAATGGGGCGTGTATTGGCAAGGGGGTGTGTTACTATGGCTGTGACACCGTCCAATCAGCTACGGACAGTGTTACAGCGGAAGAGCTGGGGAGACTAGAGTGCGCGCGCTCTCTTCAGCTTACAAGATCAGTCTTCTGGCGAGCGGGCGTCGCAACGTACAGCGGAAGAGCTGGGGAGACTAGAGTGCACGCGCTCTCACTCTTCAGCTTACAAGATCAGTCTTCTGGCGAGCGGGCGTCACTGCTACGTACAGTGGAAGAGCTGGGGAGACTAGAGTGCGCACGCTCTCACTCTTCAGCTTACAAGATCAGTCTTCTGGCGAGCGGGCGTCGCAACGTACAGCGGAAGAGCTGGGGAGACTAGAGTGCGCACGCTCTCACTCTTCAGCTTACAAGATCAGTCTTCTGGCGAGCGGGCGTCGCTGCTACGTACAGCGGAAGAGCTGGGGAGACTAGAGTGCGCGCGCTCTCTTCAGTTTACAAGATCAGTCTTCTGGCGAGGGGGCGTCGCAACGTACAGCGGAAGAGCTGGGGATACTAGAGTGCGCGCGCTCTCTTCAGCTTACAAGATCAGTCTTCTGGCGAGGGGGCGTCACTGCTACGTACAGTGGAAGAGCTGGAGAGAGGAGAGTGCGCGCGCTCTCTTCAGCTTACAAGATCAGTCTTCTGGCGAGGGGGCGTCGCAACGTACAGCGGAAGAGCTGGGGAGACTAGAGTGCACGCGCTCCCACTCTTCAGCTTTCAAGATCAGTCTTCTGGCGAGCGGGCGTCGCAACGTACAGCGGAAGAGCTGGGGAGACTAGAGTGCGCGCGCTCTCTTCAGCTTACAAGATCAGTCTTCTGGCGAGGGGGCGTCACTGCTACGTACAGCGGAAGAGCTGGGGAGACTAGAGTGCACGCGCTCCCACTCTTCAGCTTACAAGATCAGTCTTCTGGCGAGGGGGCGTCACTGCTACGTACAGCGGAAGAGCTGGGGAGACTAGAGTGCGCGCGCTCCCACTCTTCAGCTTACAAGATCAGTCTTCTGGCGAGCGGGCGTCACTGCTATGTACAGCGGAAGTGGAGTTGTTCTTTTCCTATTTGACCTCTTTCAGACATTGAATGTCGTTCTGGGACTCTTAACATCTTCCATCCCGGCAGTAAGAGCGGTTCGATTCAAGTCTCGCCCTCTACAGTTGGATGTCCTCAAAAATGGTAAAATAAACCAGCTCCCCCTGGATTCCCTCTCCTCAGATACCGCCGGTCACTCCTATGGTGGCTACAGATCAACCACCCAGTGAAGGGAGTTCTTAGGCAGTAAATGTCCCTGGGGTCGAGGAGCCCCCGTCAACTCTGGAGTCTCCCATTAAATCCATGCTCCTCAAATTCCACCGAGCTTCATGCAATATGAAAAAAATCCTCTAAATATTTCACATGTTAATCTGATCCTCCGGAGTTCTTCCAGAAGACTGGCTGTGTGGGGTGGGGTGCCCTCTTTCGTGGAATGGGAGGTCTTCTCCAGGGGTGCGGTTGGGGAGGAGATCCTAGTAGTACTTGGTCAGTATCCGGGCTGGGGCTGTGATGAGCCCTCAGTACGTAGGATTATCGTGGTGGAATATCGTGTAGTGTCGTTTTTCGGAGTAATTACTGGATTATGTTTTTACGTTTTTGTGTCCCAGGTCCGTGCTGAGCAGGAAAAAAGTTCCAGCCTTTGAACAGATACAAGGCCATCTCGCTCGTCTTAAGCAAAGGTAACCTCCCCCCCCCCCAATGTGTTTTTCTGTTATAACCGTTCTGGTGGTCACCCCATGATGTCCACCAGGAAATGTGACCCACAACTGGACCAATCATGGCTGCCGCTGCTCTATGGCCGCAGTGGTGATCGTACGGCCCCCGATGTTCGTATTTCTGAGTAGAGCTACACAGGAGGGGGCTCCCTTAGTCAGACCTTCAGCGCGACGCTATGGCGGGGGTCCGATGCTTTACTTTAGCAGCTCGGGGCCTAACAAAGCCCCCAAATCTGCCATATTCATCTCCCTATAATGTGTCTTTAAAAAAATATTTCACAATAAAAAAAAAATCATATTTGGTATCGCCACAAGCGCAACGACCTGTAGAATAAAAGGGAACTTGTTATTTTTACAGTGCGTTAAACAGTAGGAACCCCCCCCCACAGGTATCAATGGCGGAATTGCTGCTTGTTTTGCATTCCTGCCCACAAAAAAAAAATTATAAAATTGAATCATTTAATTATACAGTGAAGGAAATAAGTATTTGACCCCTTGCTGATTTTGTAAGTTTGCCCCCTGTCAAAGACATGAACAGTCTAGAATTTTTAGGCTAGGTTAATTTTACCAGTGAGAGATAGATTATATATAAAAAAAAACAGAAAATCACATTGTTAACATGATCTCTATTTATTTGCATTTTGCACAGAGAAATAAGTATTTGATCCCTTTGGCAAACAAGACTTAATACTTGGTGGCAAAACCCTTGTTGGCAAGCACAGCAGTCAGACGTTTTTTGTAGTTGATGATGAGGTTTGCACACATGTTAGATGGAATTTTGGCCCACTCCTCTTTGCAGATCATCTGTAAATCATTAAGATTTCGAGGCTGTTGCTTGGCAACTCGGATCTTCCGCTCCCTCCATAAATTTTCGATGAGATTAAGGACTGGAGACTGGCTAGGCCACTCCATGACCTTAATGTGCTTCTTTTTGAGCCACTCCTTTGTTGCCTTGGCTGTATGTTTCGGGTCACGAGCCATTTTTAATGTCCTGCTGGAGGGAAGGAGGTTGTCACTCAGGATTTGACGGTACATGGCTCCATCCATTCTCCCATTGATGCGGTGAAGTAGTCCTGTGCCCTTAGCAGAGAAACACCCCCAAAACATAATGTTTCCACCTCCATGCTTGACAGTGGGGACGGTGTTCTTTGGGTCATAGGCAGCATTTCTCTTCCTCCAAACACGGCGAGTTGAGTTAATGCCAAAGAGCTCAATTTTAGTCTCATCTGACCACAGCACCTTCTCCCAATCACTCTCAGAATCATCCAGATGTTCATTTGCAGACGTCAGACGGGCCTGTACATGTGCCTTCTTGAGCAGGGGGACCTTGCGGGCACTGCAGGATTGTGTTACCAATGGTTTTCTTGGTGACTGTGGTCCCAGCTGCCTTGAGATCATTAACAAGTTCCCCCCGTGTAGTTTTCGGCTGAGCTCTCACCTTCCTCAGGATGAAGGATACCACACGAGGTGAGATTTTGCATGGAGCCCCAGATCGATGTGGATTGACAGTCATTTTGTATGTCTTCCATTTTCTTACTATTGCACCAACAGTTGTCTCCTTCTCACCCAGCGTCTTACTTATGGTTTTGTAGCCCATTCCAGCCTTGTGCAGGTCTATGATCTTGTCCCTGACATTCTTAGAAAGCTCTTTGGTCTTGCCCATGTTGTAGAGGTTAGAGTCAGACTGATCATTGAGTCTGTGGACAGGAGTCTTTTATACAGGTGACCATGTAAGAGCTGTCTATAATGCAGGCACCAAGTTGATTTGGAGCAGTAACTGGTCTGGAGGAGGCTGAACTCTTAATGGTTGGTCGGGGGTCACATACTTATTTCTCTGTGCACAATGCAAATAAATATATATCATTTTGACAATGTGATTTTCTGTTTTTTTTATATAATCTATCTCTCACTGGTAAAATTAACCTAGCCTAAAAATTCTAGACTGTTCATGACTCTGACAGCGGGCAAACTTACAAAATCAGCAAGGGATCAAATACTTATTTCCTCCACTGTATGTGCCAATGAAAAAAATCCAACCGATCCCACAAAAACAAGCCGTCACGTGACTCGGCTGCCTGAAAAACGAAGACGCTCTGGATCTCAGCGACGCACACAATGACTTATTTTTTAATTTTTTTTTATTTTTATAAAACGTGTTTTTATTGTGTAAAATTACCAAAACATAAACCCGGACTTATGTGGTATCGCCGGATTAGTACCGAGCTGTAGAATAACGATAACTTGTTTGTTTCACCAGTCGGTAAACAGTCAAAAAACAATGGTGGCATTTCAGGCTTTTTAATTTTTTATTTTTTTGCAAACCCTCCCCCCCCCAAAAAAATTGTGGCATTGAAAAAATACAGTTCGTTCCGCTGCAGCATAACAAGTCCTCACCGCTACCTCCACGGAAAAATAAAAAAATATTGCTTGGTCCTTAACCCCTTCCCGACATCCGCCGTATGTCTTACATGTATCCAACAGCCGAAACAACAGTTTAATGAGCGGGATCCCACGTGTTTAACTCCTTAGATGCCAGTGAATAGTGCCCGCGGCATCTCCGCCATTAGACCTCTCTGACCTCGATGGTCGTCATGGCAGCCTGCTGGTCTAATGAAGGCCTCCGGTCTGCCATCTTTGTACTGCTATTAAGGCTTTCAGAATCGTCATCTCATTCTATCGTGGAGGGGACTAGTAAAATAGAGTGGAATCAAGTTTTTTTTAATATAAACAAAATTCAATTAAAAAAAAATTGTCCAAAAAAAAAAAAAACTTCCCATTTTCCCCCGAATATAATGTCAAAAAATAAAATTCCCATAACCGGTATCGCCGCGTCCGTCGTTATTTAACTCGCATGTCGAACGCCGTAAAAATCCAACCTGTTTTTTTGGTGACCTCCGCTCCCACAAAAGATGGAATAGAAAGTGGTCAAAAAGTCTCATGTTCCCTAAAATGGTACCAATAGAAACGACCGCGCGCGCCGCCAAAACCAGCTCGCACGCTGTGCAAAGGACGGAAAAATGAACCCGTTCTGTATATGGCGACCGGATTTTAGTAGTAAGACATAAAATAATCTATCATTTTGGTGTCGCCGTAATCGCATCGACCCTCAAAATAAAATGAACGTGACTTTTTAGCCACACGGTGAACGCCATAAAAACCAAACACAAAATCAATGGAGGAATCGCTGTTTTTACCCATTCTACCCACAAAGCGTCTTTTCCCAGTACATTATACGGTACAGTAAATGGTGCTGGGAAAACGACAATTCCTCCCGCAGAAATCAAGCCCTCGTACAACTATATCCACGGACTCTTGGAAGGTGGGGAGTAAAATGTGAATAACGGCTGCAGGGAAAGGGTTAAGGGTGGATAGACCTGCGGTACTGGGGGTTGGAGCGTTTGTGAGATGTGGCGGCGCCTCCTGCTGGGATTGATGGTCTGTCACGGTCCGTTTAGACTTCTCAAGCACTGTAAGAACATGAAAGTCCCGGGAACTAAGCTGGGGAAGCTGAGGGACCTCGCCCGGGACGTGCAGGCGGAGCAGCAGAAGGTCCGGGAGTACGAGGACACCCTGGAGCTGCTGGACGTAAGTGCCACGTTTTGTTATCGCTGTGATTGCTGGTGGTGATCGATATTGGAACGGTTCATTGCAGCCCTATGTAATGGCATGGAAACACCAGACAGTCTGATCAAGGCTAGAATGGGCCACCAATGCCCGATCGGCCGGGGGGGGGGGGGGTCAGAGTGCTGTGATCTCTACGGCTACATTCACACCACATTGAAAAACGGCGCTTTTTATTTTATAATTTTTTACGTCCGTTTTGATTACAATGCAGTTCTACGGCTGCATTCACACCACCGTTTTTTTTATTTTTTATAAAAGAAATAGACCATGGATAATTTTTGACCTGTCGTCTTTCAGGAATCAATCCTTGTGAGGGTCGTCGCATACTGATCCTGGCCCCCCCAAGAGGACTCCCTGGGAACAGCGCTGAGCCCGGGGAACCCCTTGACCTCACTGTCCATATATGATGATCCCGCAGTTTACACCGCTACCTGTGTTCATTCATACCATACCCCGGCATCCACTGTAACTCGTGATAGGGAGATGCCCCAATCTAATGGCCACTAGTGAAGGGACAGGAAGAGCCGAGCTTGCATAGGGGGGTATCGGGTCCAATAAGGAAGAAATGTGAGAGTACTGGAGATGAATGTACAGGTGGGGTCTACGTTATCAATGTATCAAAATAACTGCATGTCTTCAATGAAGAGCACAGTCCTGATAGATTAAGAATAAGTCTCATGAGCCGGGTGTAGAGGAGCAGATTCTGTCCCCACGGGATGTGACGTCCTGAGAGCCGTTCCACATGTAGGACAGGATATAGATGACATCATTTTTTACGGAGAGCCTGAAGCTATAAATAAAATTGCAGCCCAGAATCTGCACAATACGCTGAGCACCGTGTCTGGGTTATTCTCCGGCCGTATATTAAATGATATATACTTGATGATCGATCTACCTGTGAGATCATCTCTGTCAGCCGTGACATCACGGGGTCCTGGAGGGGAATCCACAGCGTGGCCGATGCTCTGGCCGGGGAATCTGCTCCCAGAGGGAGTCCCAATGATGCGATCTACGGGGGGGGGGGGGGGGGGTGTGGACTATATTCTAGGGGGTGTATTGAAGTGGGCTCTGTGGCACTATATGGGTGCGGTCTAGGTGGGCGCGGTGGCACTGTCTACGTGGGTACGGTCTACGTGGGTGCGGTGGCATGGTCTGCGCGGTGGCACGGTCTACGTGGGCGCGGTGGCACGGTCTACGTGGGCGCGGTGGCACGGTCTACGTGGGCGCTGGTGTTTTCAGGGGGTTGGGACAAAAAACCCTAACAATTGAAATCCATCTTTTTTTATTTTTATAAATTCTGTTTTTATTCTTATTAGCAAAGGAAATAAAGAAGCCAAATAGAAACTCCCATCTTATAAGCGCGATACAAAATCCGTATATAACCGCCGAAGAAGAACCACAAAGGTCTAAGTGTTATCTAAAGCCAAACCTCTTCGTAGTCATCTGGACTGGTAGGGACCCCGGCCATGTTTTTTAATGGCCATGGGAAATGGAGAGACGAACGGGAAACGGATGGGAATTTGTAGATACACGGATTCAAAACGGCCATGAAAGACGGACTGTGGATCGGCCATTTTTCCCTGTGGTGTGAATACGGCCGTAGCGGTTGTGAGTGCCGGTTGTGTAACTTTTACTGTCTCCGTAGGATGAAATTGAAGAAGCTGCGGAGACGGCAAACCAGATAGAAGAATCTACAGCGGCCTTAAGAGAGCAGGTCAAGACCTTGGAGGGACAAGCAGCCGAAAACGCCATGTCCCCGGTGTGTACTGCTCTAACTATACAGATGGAGAGGAGCGCGGTGTCCTACAGATGCAGCAGAGCTGTACCTGTGCACATCAAGCAATGTGTGTGCTAGTGTGAGAAGCCCTGGATGGAGAGAAGCCCTAGATTAACCCCTTCCCACAATACAATGTTCACGTATGTAACGAACTGCAGGGAATTCCTGTGCATGAACGTCGCAGCAATAACGTAACGTCGTATACAAATATATATATATATAATAAATAACGTGGCGTGGCTTTGTTTTTTGTTTTTTTATTTTTTCCATTTTTTGTTATTTTATCTTCCCATTCCATAACTTTTTATTTTTATTTTTGGTGTCGTTTTTTCAGGACCAGTTGTGATGTTAAGTGGCATTTTGTGGTGTATTGTATCATTTTTTTATTTATTTAGGGTACGTAGAAAATAAAAACGGCAATTCTGACTGTTTTATTTGGGTTGTGTTTTTATGGAGTTCCCGTGACCGGTTTCTACAATACGATTACGGCCATACAAAATAGAAATCCTTTTTTTTCCGCAGACAACCTGTGGTTTTCATTGGCAGCGTTTTGGGGTCCATACAACTTTTTGGTGACTTTTTGTTCTGTTTTTGGGAGGCCGGATGATCAAACACAAGCAATTCTGTCAGGAAGTCTGGTGTAGCCCAGGCCTGGGGCCACCATGGTTGGTCCTGAGCAGTAATAGAGATCGTCTTCGCCGTTGTTCCTCCACGTAGAGCCGTCATTTCACAATGTTCCCCCAGATTACCGTCCGTCATTGCAGTTTTATTCCGCGTCTGACGTTTCCTGCATTTGTTTATCACTTTGTTTCTGATTTTACAGGATCAACTCTTAAATAAAGACCCCCTGCCGCTTCCACAAGGCACGTTCAAGGCTCCAACCATGCACGTATGTATGTGGGGCTCTGGTGTTTCTGAAAATGATGAGAGGGACATCTCAAAATCATAACTGTTTATAAGCCGTTCTACACGGGCAGAGTTGTGCCGATCGACGATCACTGCAATTTGATAGATCAATGATCGGAACGTATGGGGATGAACAATTGTTAATTAGATCGCTCATCCCCATACATTTTACATCTTGTTTTTCTATAGTGAACTGTTCTGATAAATGCGGGTCCCAAGAAAGCGTGCGCGGCTCTATCCGTAACTTGCACAGACCTAAATCCAAAGAGCCGCACACATAGGCAGCCACCTCTAAATTCATTCTCCGCCTGGATGTGGGACCTAGAGATAGGTGGTGGTCTCCGAGCTGGGACCTAGAGAGATAGGTGGTGGTCTCAGAGCTGGGACCTAGAGAGATAGGTGGTGGTCTCAGAGCTGGGACCTAGAGAGAGGTGGTGATCTCAGAGCGGGGACTACGGATAGGTGGTGGTCTCGGAGCTGGGACCTAGAGAGAGGTGGTGATCTCAGAGCGGGGACTACGGATAGGTGGTGGTCTCGGAGCTGGGGACTAGAGAGAGGTTCTGGTCTCAGAGCGGGGACTAGGGATAGGTGCTGGTCTCAGAGCTGGGGACTAGGGATAGGTGGTGGTCTCAGAGCGGGGCCTAGGGATAGGTGGTGGTCTCAGAGCGGGGACTAGAGAGAGCTGGTGGTCTCTGAGCTAGGGATAGGTGGTGGTCATTGAGCTGGGGACAAGGGATAGGTGGTGGTCTCTGAGCTGGGGACTAGGGATAGGTGGTGGTCTCAGAGCGGGGACTAGGGATAGGTGGTGGTGGTCTCAGAGCGGGGACTAGGGATAGGTGGTGGTGGTCTCAGAGCGGGGACTAGGGATAGGTGGTGGTGGTCTCAGAGCGGGGACTAGGGATAGGTGGTGGTCTCAGGGCGGGGACTAGGGATAGGTGGTGGTCTCAGGGCAGGGACTAGGGATAGGTGGTGGTCTCAGAGTGGTGACTAGGGATAGGTGGTGGTCTCAGAGCGGGGACTAGGGATAGGTGGTGGTCTCAGAGCGGGGACTAGGGATAGGTGGTGGTCTCAGAGCGGGGACTAGGGATAGGTGGTGGTCTCAGAGCGGGGACTAGGGATAGGTGGTGGCCTCAGGGCGGGGACTAGAGAGAGGTGGTGGTCTCAGAGCGGGGACTAGGGATAGGTGGTGGTCTCAGGGCAGGGACTAGGGATAGGTGGTGGTCTCAGAGTGGTGACTAGGGATAGGTGGTGGTCTCAGAGCGGGGACTAGGGATAGGTGGTGGTCTCAGAGCGGGGACTAGGGATAGGTGGTGGTGGTCTCAGAGCGGGGACTAGGGATAGGTGGTGGTCTCAGGGCGGGGACTAGGGATAGGTGGTGGTCTCAGGGCAGGGACTAGGGATAGGTGGTGGTCTCAGAGTGGTGACTAGGGATAGGTGGTGGTCTCAGAGCGGGGACTAGGGATAGGTGGTGGTCTCAGAGCGGGGACTAGGGATAGGTGGTGGTCTCAGAGCGGGGACTAGGGATAGGTGGTGGTCTCAGAGCGGGGACTAGGGATAGGTGGTGGCCTCAGGGCGGGGACTAGAGAGAGGTGGTGGTCTCAGAGCGGGGACTAGGGATAGGTGGTGGTCTCAGGGCAGGGACTAGGGATAGGTGGTGGTCTCAGAGTGGTGACTAGGGATAGGTGGTGGTCTCAGAGTGGTGACTAGGGATAGGTGGTGGTCTCAGAGCGGGGACTAGGGATAGGTGGTGGTCTCAGAGCGGGGACTAGGGATAGGTGGTGGTGGTCTCAGAGCGGGGACTAGGGATAGGTGGTGGTCACAGGGCGGGGACTAGGGATAGGTGGTGGTCTCAGAGCGGGGACTAGGGATAGGTGGTGGTCTCAGGGCGGGGACTAGGGATAGGTGGTGGTGTCAGAGCGGGGACTAGGGATAGGTGGTGGTCTCAGGGCGGGGACTAGGGATAGCTAGTGGTCTCAGGGCGGGGACTAGGGATAGGTGGTGGTCTCAGAGCGGGGACTAGAGATAGGTGGTGGTCTCAGGGCGGGGACTAGGGATAGGTGGTGGTGTCAGGGCGGGGACTAGGGATAGGTGGTGGTCTCAGGGCGGGGACTAGGGATAGGTGGTGGTCTCAGGGCGGGGACTAGAGAGGTGGTGGTGGTCTCAGGGCGGGGACTAGGGATAGGTGGTGGTGTCAGGGCGGGGACTAGGGATAGGTGGTGGTCTCAGGGCGAGGACTAGAGAGAGGTGGTGGTCTCAGGGCGGGGACTAGGGATAGGTGGTGGTCTCAGGGCGGGGACTAGGGATAGGTGGTGGTCTCAGGGCGGGGACTAGGGATAGGTGGTGGTCTCAGGGCGGGGACTAGGGATAGGTGGTGGTCTCAGGGCGGGGATTAGGGATAGGTGGTGGTCTCAGGGCGGGGACTAGGGATAGGTGGTGGTCTCAGGGCGGGGACTAGGGATAGGTGGTGGTGTCAGGGCGGGGACTAGGGATTGGTGGTGGTGTCAGGGCGGGGACTAGGGATTGGTGGTGGTGTCAGGGCGGGGACTAGAGAGAGGTGGTGGTCTCAGGGCGGGGACTAGGGACAGGTGGTGGTGTCAGGGCGGGGACTAGGGATAGGTGGTGGTCTCAGGGCGGGGACTAGGGATAGGTGGTGGTCTCAGGGCGGGGACTAGGGATAGGTGGTGGTCTCAGGGCGGGGACTAGGGATAGGTGGTGGTCTCAGGGCGGGGACTAGGGATAGGTGGTGGTCTCAGGGCGTGGACTAGGGACAGGTGGTGGTCTCAGGGCGGGGACTAGGGACAGGTGTTGGTCTCAGGGCGGGGACTAGGGATAGGTGGTGGTCTCAGGGCGGGGACTAGGGATAGGTGGTGGTCTCAGGGCGGGGACCTGCATCTATCAAGCGTTTATGGCATGCTTTGTGGATATACTATAAATATCTGAGTAGTGAATTCCCCTTTAAGAGTTTTCTGGTGCCGCCAATATGTCTGATCTATCAGCCGGTGAAGGGTTCCGCCGGGGGGGGTCACATTTCATCTATTTGCCGGTTTTTAGCTCCTCCTATTGATTTGCTCTTTTCTTTCCAGGATCAGGTTAAAAAGCTGGAAAACCCTAAATTAATTGTGAAGGAACTTTCTGAAATCCAGTCCAGTGCGATGTATAAGAGTGTGCGGAGTCTTCTCCAGACGTCCTATGCCGAGATCCCCTCCACCGTGTGACGGCACCCCGCCTGACGAGGAGGGGACTGTCACTATGAATGACCCCCCCCCAGCAGGTCGAGCGGTCGCCGGCCATGTGGAATACATTGTTTGTTTTTTTTATTGTGGGTTTGTATAAATAAAGTTAGGGAGCGCACCAAGTGCCCCTCTTTGTATTCACCCTCGCAGCGTAACCTCCACACACTACTTTACGTGTAATGTCCTGGATCGGCTGTTTGCCGTTTCAGGTTGCAGATGGGCCTCCATTTTGGACCCCTTAGAATAGAGACCTGCTCGGGTGTGTGAGGTCACTGGAGCGATTCCATCAGGCCTCAGAGTCTGGAGATCTGGACTTTACACAGACCTCTTTATGGCATGTTGGAGACCACCATGGCCAGTAACGGTGACCCAGCAAAATAAAGTTGCCCTGACCGTTCCTGGTCTGGCCGTGCCGTATCGGGCAGGAGGGCACCAGCCCGGCATTGTATCTGTCTGATGATGTCACCTGGGAAGGTCAGGCCCTTTGGACAGGTGGGGATTACAGGGGAGGGGATGTGGACGAAAGAAAAGTTGGGGGATAAATCTTGGAACTTAGTTGATCCAGAGGAAGGCAAAAAAAACGAAAAAAATAATTCTTCACGACACGGTGTGGTAATCAGACGACGTATATATTTATGTAAATGTTGTGTTTCTTGCCATCAGTTGTTACTGCGGAAATTGTGATGTCATATCAGTAGGATCGGTGAGGGTCCGCCCCCTGGGATCCCCTCAGATCTGATTTAGTGCAGTCACCCCAGCGCTGGTTTGCTCTGCACAGCGGCGCCCCGGCATTGGTTTCGGCAGCATTTACCGGACAGGGCTACGTCACTGTGACCTCATCCTTCCACTCTTTGGGGCCTTGAGGACAGTTAGGGGCTCCCAATCATTGTCATGGTGGCCACCACTGGTGCTCCTGCATTAAAGGGTTAATGTAAATCCCATAGTAAAAGGTAAGTCCGCTAAATCCGTCTGAGGGCCAGGACAGGGGAGAGGTTCTTGCTGCTACCGAAGAATTGTCTACATTATAACAAACCCTTCAGCTGTGAGAGCAGGACTAGGCTTAGGATGGATTTACTCATGTACCCTGTAATGTAACGGCAGGTCATGGTGCGCAGGGCGTTTACCGCCGTACTATTGTCAGTGATGGTGCGGGCACCAGCGATTGCCTCTCCGTGTAAAGCCACTTTCAGACCAGCGTAATCCCATATTACAGGCGCAACCCCCAAACCTCCCGTCCAAGCTGCAGGCAGAGCACTATAGGCTTCTCTGGTGTTCGAGCCTCTGAACGGCGGGAGGTCCGGGTGTTGCGCCTGGAATCACGCGTGAGATGCTGTACGAGCGTTCCGGAGATCTGCTACTTCACGTCCCCTAATAAAAATAGAAAGTATAATAATGATCCCAAAATATTCAGATCAGCAACTCTCTTGTGGCGGCTCCTCCAGTCCGCTCTTCACCGCCCCGCTGCCCGCCTCTACACTTTACAGCTCCCTACCGGCCAAAGTCCAGAATAAGGGACTGTAGCTCCAGGGTCCCACGGTACAGGCCCGACTACGAGCAGTCAGCAGGTCCTGCAGCACTACACACCAGCTACCCGCACGCTCTACAAATGGCGCCATCACTCCTCTAGCTCCCACTGACCCTTCCTAACAAGCGTCTTGGCGCACATCATCACAACGTTTGCCCTTACGTCAGTGCCAGGCTCTGCATGGGTCCACACTGGGGAGCGGCAAAGGACCGGTGGTGCAGCTGCGTACAACAGTCCGCCGTCGCTATGAACAGTACAATATACAATAGAAGATATAACAGTATCTACACAACATGGCAATATAACACACATGCACATTTAAAGGCACAGTGACAATTTATGTAAGGAGTGTGAACGCCCCCGTTACACTCTGACTTCCACGCATATATACTGGTGCGCAATACTGTGATACATGGAGGCTAAATCATAAGTAAGTTATAGGATGTATATATTGTGACAACATTCTCTATACCACCAATGGTTTGTCACTCCTTAAAAACCAATCTACGAGGACTTTCCTATTCACCCCTGACCACGACCTCTATATTACACTAATCACAATGAGTTTGACAGTTCTCTACATCTGGCACAAGAGAAGGATCACATCGTACCGAACATCAACAGGTGGAGACTCCAGAATTGCTATCCACCAAGTGACTGAAGAAGTGAAGACCGCTCCTGCTGAGCAAGTGCGTGTTCTTGTATATTTGTGTATATATGTATCTATATGTGTGTGTGTGTGTGTGTGTGTGTATATATATGGGTGTATATTTGTGTATATATGTATCTATATTTGTGTGTGTGTATATATGGGTGTGTATTTGTGTATATATGTATCTATATGTGTGTGTGTATATATGGGTGTATATTTGTGTATATATGTATCTATATGTGTGTGTGTGTATATATATATATGGGTGTATATATGTATCTATATTTATGTGTGTGTATATTTGTGTATATATGTATCTATATGTGTGTGTATATATGGGTGTATGTGTATATATGTATCTATATTTATGTGTGTGTATATATGCGTGTATATTTGTGTATATATGTATCTATATATGTGTGTGTGTGTATATATGGGTGTATATTTGTGTATATATGTATCTATATTTATGTGTGTGTATATATGGGTGTATATTTGTGTATATATGTATCTATATTTATGTGTGTGTGTATATGGGTGTATATTTGTGTATATATGTATCTATATATGTGTGTGTGTGTATATATATGGGTGTATATTTGTGTAAATATGTATCTATTTATGTGTGTGTATATATGGGTGTATATTTGTGTATCTATATGTGTGTGTGTATATATGTATCTATATGTGTGTGTGTATATTTGTGTGAGTATTCATGTTTAGTCAGTTGTGTATTAGTGTGTGTGTGTGTGTATGTGAGTATATTTATGTGTTCCTTTATTTTTGTGTGTATATTTGATTGTGTGTATGTGTTTATTTAGATGTATATTAGAGTGTGTGTGTGTGTGTGTGTGTGTGTGTGTGTGTGTATATATAAATTGTGTATACATTTATTTTGGTGTTTGGATGTCCTCTATATAGTCCTGTACATGTCGTGCTGTGCGAACTGTCCTCTATATACTCCTGTACATGTCGTGCTGTGTGATCTGTCCTCCTATATACTCCTGTACATGTCTTCCTGTGTGATCTGTCCTCTATATAGTCTTGTACATGTCGTCCTGTGTGATCTGTCCTCTATATACTCCTGTACATGTCGTCCTGTGTGATCTGTCCTCTATATAGTCCTGTACATGTCGTGCTGTGTGATCTGTCCTCTGTATACTCCTGTACATGTCATCCTGTGTGATCTGTCCTCTATATACTCCTGTACATGTCTTCCTGTGTGATCTGTCCTCTATATAGTCCTGTACATGTCGTGCTGTGTGATCTGTCCTCTGTATACTCCTGTACATGTCATCCTGTGATCTGTCCTCTATATACTCCTGTACATGTCGTCCTGTGTGATCTGTCCTCTATATAGTCCTGTACATGTCGTGCTGTGCGAACTGTCCTCTATATACTCCTGTACATGTCATGCTGTGCGATCTGTCCTCTATATACTCCTGTACATGTCGTGCTGTGTGATCTGTCCTCTATATAGTCTTGTACATGCCGTCCTGTGTGATCTGTCCTCTATATAGTCCTGTACATGCCGTCCTGTGTGATCTGTCCTCTATATAGTCCTGTACATGTCGTCCTGTGATCTGTCCTCTATATAGTCCTGTACATGTCGTGCTGTGCGAACTGTTCTCTATATAGTCCTGTACATGTCGTCCTGTGGGATCTGTCCTCTATATAGTCCTGTACGTCTCGTCCTGTGATCTGTCCTCTATATACTCCTGTACATGACGTCCTGTGTGATCTGTGGTCTATATAGTCCTGTACATGTCGTCCTGTGATCTGTCCTCTATATACTCCTGTACATGACGTCCTGTGTGATTTGTCCTCTATATACTAATGTACGTGTCGTCCTGTGATCTGTCCTCTATATACTCCTGTACATGTCCTGTGTGATCTGTCCTCTATATACTCCTGTACATGTCGTCCTGTGTGATCTGTCCTCTATATACTCCTGTACATGATGTCCTGTGTGATTCGTCCTCTATATACTCCTGTACATGACGTCCTGTGTGATTCGTCCTCTATATACTCCTGTACATGAAGTCCTGTGTGATTCGTCCTCTATATACTCCTGTACATGAAGTCCTGTGTGATTCGTCCTCTATATACTCCTGTACATGTCGTCCTGTGATCTGTCCTCTATATATTCCTGAAAATGTTGTCCTATGTGATCTGTCCTCTATATAGTCTTGTAGATGTTGTCCTGTGTGATCTGTCCTCTGTATACTCCTGTACATGTCGTCCTGTGTGATCTGTCCACTATATACTCCTGTACATGTCGTCCTGTAAACTGTCCTCTATATAGTCCTGTAGATATCGTCCTGTGTGATCTCTCCTCTATATAGTCCTGTACATGTCGTGCTGTGTGATCTGTCCTCTATATACTCCTGTACATGTCGTGCTGTGTGATCTGTCCTCTATATAGTCCTGTACATGTCGTGCTGTGTGATCTGTCCTCTATATACTCCTGTACATGTCGTCCTGTGTGATCTGTCCTCTATATACTCCTGTACACGTCGTGCTGTATGATCTGTCCTCTATATACTCCTGTACGTGTGTCCTGTGTGATCTGTCCTCTATATAGTCCTGTACATGTTGTCCTGTGATCTGTACTCTATATAGTCCTGTACATGTCGTCCTCTGCGATCTGTCCTCTATATAGTCCTGTACATGTCGTCCTCTGCGATCTGTCCTCTATATAGTCCTGTACATGTCGTCCTGTGTGATTTGTCTTCTATATACTCCTGTACATGTGTCCTGTGTGATCTGTCCTCTATATCGTCCTGTACATGTCGTTCTGTGTGATCTGTCCTCTAAATACTCCTGTACATGTGTCCTGTGTGATCCCTGTCCTCTATATACTCCTGTACATGTCGTGCTGTGTGATCTGTCCTCTATATAGTCCTGGACGCGTGTCCTTTGTGATCTGTCCTCTATATAGTCCTGTACATGTCGTCCTGTGATCTGTCCTCTATATATTCCTGAAAATGTCGTCCTGTGTGATTTGTCCTCTATATAGTCTTGTACATGTCGTCCTGTGATCTGTCCTCTATATACTCCTGTACATGTCCTGTGTGATCTGTCCTCTATATACTCCTGTACATGTCGTGCTGTGTGATCTGTCCTCTATATAGTCCTGGACGCGTGTCCTTTGTGATCTGTCCTCTATATAGTCCTGTACATGTCGTCCTGTGATCTGTCCTCTATATATTCCTGAAAATGTCGTCCTGTGTGATCTGTTCTCTATATACTCCTGTACATGTGTCCTGTGTGATCTGTCCTCTATATAGTCCTGTACATGTCGTCCTGTGATCTGTCCTCTATATAGTCCTGTACATGTCGTCCTGTGATCTGTCTCTATATAGTCCTGTACATGTCGTCCTGTGTGATCTGTCCTCTATATACTCCTGTACATGTGTCCTGTGTGATCTGTCCTCTATATACTCCTGTACATGTGTCCTGTGTGATCTGTCCTCTATATCGTCCTGTACATGTCGTTCTGTGTGATCTGTCCTCTATATACTCCTGTACATGTCCTGTGTGATCTGTTCTCTATATACTCCTGTACATGTGTCCTGTGTGATCTGTCCTCTATATAGTCCTGTACATGTCGTCCTGTGATCTGTCCTCTATATAGTCCTGTACATGTCGTCCTGTGATCTGTCTCTATATAGTCCTGTACATGTCGTCCTGTGTGATCTGTCCTCTATATACTCCTGTACATGTGTCCTGTGTGATCTGTCCTCTATATACTCCTGTACATGTGTCCTGTGTGATCTGTCCTCTATATCGTCCTGTACATGTCGTTCTGTGTGATCTGTCCTCTATATACTCCTGTACATGTGTCCTGTGTGATCTGTCCTCTCGATACTCCTATACGTGTCGTCCTGTGTGATTTGTCCTCTATATAGTCTTGTACATGTCGTCCTGTGATCTGTCCTCTAAATACTCCTGTACATGTGTCCTGTGTGATCTCTGTCCTCTATATACTCCTGTACATGTCGTGCTGTGTGATCTGTCCTCTATATAGTCCTGGACGCGTGTCCTTTGTGATCTGTCCTCTATATAGTCCTGTACATGTCGTCCTGTGTATGTCGTCCTGTGTGATCTGTCCTCTATATAGTCCTGTACATGTCGTGCTGTGTGATCTGTCCTCT
This sequence comes from Rhinoderma darwinii, assembly GCF_050947455.1. Classification (NCBI taxonomy): domain Eukaryota; kingdom Metazoa; phylum Chordata; class Amphibia; order Anura; family Rhinodermatidae; genus Rhinoderma; species Rhinoderma darwinii. Next base: position 101,744,511 of record NC_134697.1, on the reverse strand, counting down.
ATATAGTCCTGTACATGTCGTCCTGTGTGATCTGTCCTCTATATAGTCCTGTACATGTCGTCCTTTGTGATCTGTCCTCTATATACTCCTGTACATGTCGTCCTGTGTGATCTGTCCTCTATATAGTCCTGTACATGTCGTCCTGTGATCTGTCCTCTATATATTCCTGAAAATGTCGTCCTGTGTGATTTGTCCTCTATATAGTCTTGTACATGTCGTCCTGTGATCTGTCCTCTATATACTCCTGTACATGTCCTGTGTGATCTGTCCTCTATATACTCCTGTACATGTCGTGCTGTGTGATCTGTCCTCTATATAGTCCTGGACGCGTGTCCTTTGTGATCTGTCCTCTATATAGTCCTGTACATGTCGTCCTGTGATCTGTCCTCTATATATTCCTGAAAATGTCGTCCTGTGTGATCTGTTCTCTATATACTCCTGTACATGTGTCCTGTGTGATCTGTCCTCTATATAGTCCTGTACATGTCGTCCTGTGTGATCTGTCCTCTATATAGTCCTGTACATGTCGTGCTGTGTGATCTGTCCTCTATATACTCCTGTACATGTCGTCCTGTGTGATCTGTCCTCTATATACTCCTGTACATGTCGTCCTGTGTGATCTGTCCTCTATATAGTCCTGTACATGTCGTCCTGTGTGATCTGTCCTCTATATATTCCTGTACATGTCGTCCTGTGTGATCTGTCCTCTATATAGTCCTGTACATGTCGCCCTGTGTGATCTGTCCTCTATATACTCCTGTACATGTCGTCCTGTGTGATCTGTCCTCTATATACTCCTGTACATGTCGTCCTGTGTGATCTGTCCTCTATATACTCCTGTACATGTCGTCCTGTGTGATTTGTCCTCTATATAGTCCTGTACATGTCGTCCTGTGTGATCTGTCCTCTATATAGTCCTGTACATGTCGTCCTGTGTGATCTGTCCTCTATATAGTCCTGTACATGTCGTCCTGTGTGATCTGTCCTCTATATACTCCTGTACATGTCGTCCTGTGTGATCTGTCCTCTATATACTCCTGTACATGTCGTCCTGTGTGATCTGTCCTCTATATACTCCTGTACATGTCGTCCTGTGTGATCTGTCCTCTATATACTCCTGTACATGTCGTCCTGTGTGATCTGTCCTCTATATACTCCTGTACATGTCGTCCTGTGTGATCTGTCTCTATATACTCCTGTACATGTCGTCCTGTGTGATCTGTCCTCTATATAGTCCTGTACATGTCGTCCTGTGATCTGTCCTCTATATAGTCCTGTACATGTCGTCCTGTGATCTGTCTCTATATAGTCCTGTACATGTCGTCCAGTGTGATCTGTCCTCTATATAGTCCTGTACATGTCGTCCTGTGTGATCTGTCCTCTATATAGTCCTGTACATGTCGTGTTGTGCGATCTGTCCTCTATATAGTCCTGTACATGTCGTCCTGTGATCTGTCTCTATATAGTCCTGTACATGTCGTCCAGTGTGATCTGTCCTCTATATAGTCCTGTACATGTCGTCCTGTGTGATCTGTCCTCTATATACTCCTGTACATGTCGTCCTGTGATCTGTCCTCTATATACTCCTGTACATGTCGTCCTGTGTGATCTGTCCTCTATATAGTCCTGTGTGATCTGTCCTCTATATAGTCCTGTACATGTACCGTAGTAATGTACAAGCGTTCAAGAGATCTGCTACTTCACGTTCCCTAGTGCAACTAATAAAAAAAAGAAATTATAATAAAAGAAAAAATTATCCCAAAATATTCAGATCAGCAACTCTCTTGTGGCGGCTCCTCCAGTCCGCTCTTCACCTGCCCGCCTCTACACTTTACAGCTCCCTACCGGCCAAAGTCCAGAATAAGGGACTGTAGCTCCAGGGTCCCACGGTACAGGCCCGACTACGAGCAGTCAGCAGGTCCTGCAGCACTACACACCAGCTACCCGCATGCTCTACAAATGGCGCCATCACTCCTCTAGCTCCCACTGACCCTTCCTAACAAGCGTCTTGGCGCACATCATCACAACGTTTGCCCTTACGTCAGTGCCAGGCTCTGCATGGGTCCACACTGGGGAGCGGCAAAGGACCGGTGGTGCAGCTGCGTACAACAGTCCGCCGTCGCTATGAACAGTACAATATACAATAGAAGATATAACAGTATCTACACAACATGGCAATATAACACACATGCACATTTAAAGGCACAGTGACAATTTATGTAAGGAGTGTGAACGCCCCCGTTACACTCTGACTTCCACGCATATATACTGGTGCGCAATACTGTGATACATGGAGGCTAAATCATAAATAAGTTATAGGATGTATATATTGTGACAACATTCTCTATACCACCAATGGTTTGTCACTCCTTAAAAACCAATCTACGAGGACTTTCCTATTCACCCCTGACCACGACCTCTATATTACACTAATCACAATGAGTTTGACAGTTCTCTACATCTGGCACAAGAGAAGGATCACATCGTACCGAACATCAACAGGTGGAGACTCCAGAATTGCTATCCACCAAGTGACTGAAGAAGTGAAGACCGCTCCTGCTGAGCAAGTGCGTGTTCTTGTATATTTGTGTATATATGTATCTATATGTGTGTGTGTGTGTGTGTGTGTGTGTGTGTGTATATATGGGTGTATATTTGTGTATATATGTATCTATATTTGTGTGTGTGTATATATGGGTGTGTATTTGTGTATATATGTATCTATATATGTGTGTGTGTGTATATATGGGTGTATATTTGTGTATATATGTATCTATATGTGTGTGTGTATATATATATATATATATATATATATGGGTGTATATATGTATCTATATTTATGTGTGTGTATATTTGTGTATATATGTATCTATATGTGTGTGTATATATGGGTGTATGTGTATATATGTATCTATATTTATGTGTGTGTATGTATGCGTGTATATTTGTGTATATATGTATCTATATATGTGTGTGTGTGTATATATGGGTGTATATTTGTGTATATATGTATCTATATATGTGTGTGTGTGTGTGTGTATATATGGGTGTATATTTGTGTATATATGTATCTATATTTATGTGTGTGTGTATATGGGTGTATATTTGTGTATATATGTATCTATATTTATGTGTGTGTGTATATGGGTGTATATTTGTGTATATATGTATCTATATTTATGTGTGTGTGTATATGGGTGTATATTTGTGTATATATGTATCTATATTTATGTGTGTGTGTATATATGGGTGTATATTTGTGTATCTATATGTGTGTGTGTATATATGTATCTATATGTGTGCGTATATTTGTGTGAGTATTCATGTTTAGTCAGTTGTGTATTAGTGTGTGTGTGTGTATGTGAGTATATTTATGTGTTCCTTTATTTTTGTGTGTATATTTGATTGTGTGTATGTGTTTATTTAGATGTATATTAGAGTGTGAGTGTGTGTGTGTGTGTGTGTGTGTGTGTGTGTATATATAAATTGTGTATACATTTATTTTGGTGTTTGGATGTCCTCTATATAGTCCTGTACATGTCGTCCTGTGTGATCTGTCCTCTATATACTCCTGTACATGTCGTCCTGTGTGATCTGTCCTCTATATACTCCTGTACATGTCGTGCTATGCGAACTGTCCTCTATATACTCCTGTACATGTCGTGCTGTGTGATCTGTCCTCTATATAGTCTTGTACATGCCGTCCTGTGTGATCTGTCCTCTATATAGTCCTGTACATGTCGTCCTGTGATCTGTCGTCTATATAGTCCTGTACATGTCGTCCTGTGTGATCTCTCCTCTATATAGTCCTGTACATGTCGTGCTGTGTGATCTGTCCTCTATATAGTCCTGTACATGTGTCCTGTGTGATCTGTCCTCTATATAGTCCTGTACATGTCGTGCTGTGCGAACTGTCCTCTATATACTCCTGTACATGTCATGCTGTGCGATCTGTCCTCTATATACTCCTGTACATGTCGTGCTGTGTGATCTGTCCTCTATATAGTCTTGTACATGCCGTCCTGTGTGATCTGTCCTCTATATACTTCTGTACATGTCGTCCTGTGATCTGTCCTCTATATAGTCCTGTACGTCTCGTCCTGTGATCTGTCCTCTATATACTCCTGTACATGACGTCCTGTGTGATCTGTGGTCTATATAGTCCTGTACATGTCGTCCTGTGATCTGTCCTCTATATACTCCTGTACATGACGTCCTGTGTGATTTGTCCTCTATATACTAATGTACGTGTCGTCCTGTGATCTGTCCTCTATATACTCCTGTACATGTCCTGTGTGATCTGTCCTCTATATACTCCTGTACATGTCGTCCTGTGTGATCTGTCCTCTATATACTCCTGTACATGTCGTCCTGTGTGATCTGTCCTCTATATACTCCTGTACATGATGTCCTGTGTGATTCGTCCTCTATATACTCCTGTACATGACGTCCTGTGTGATTCGTCCTCTATATACTCCTGTACATGAAGTCCTGTGTGATTCGTCCTCTATATACTCCTGTACATGTCGTCCTGTGATCTGTCCTCTATATAGTCCCGTACATGCGTCCTGTGTGATCTGTCCTCTATATAGTCTTGTAGAAGTTGTCCTGTGTGATCTGTCCTCTGTATACTCCTGTACATGTCGTCCTGTGTGATCTGTCCACTATATACTCCTGTACATGTCGTCCTGTAAACTGTCCTCTATATAGTCCTGTAGATATCGTCCTGTGTGATCTCTCCTCTATATAGTCCTGTACATGTCGTGCTGTGTGATCTGTCCTCTATATACTCCTGTACACGTCGTGCTGTATGATCTGTCCTCTATATACTCCTGTACGTGTGTCCTGTGTGATCTGTCCTCTATATAGTCCTGTACATGTTGTCCTGTGATCTGTACTCTATATAGTCCTGTACATGTCGTCCTCTGCGATCTGTCCTCTATATAGTCCTGTACATGTCGTCCTCTGCGATCTGTCCTCTATATAGTCCTGTACATGTCGTCCTGTGATCTGTCTCTATATAGTCCTGTACATGTCGTCCTGTGTGATCTGTCCTCTATATAGTCCTGAACATGTCGTCCTGTGTGATTTGTCCTCTATATACTCCTGTACATGTGTCCTGTGTGATCTGTCCTCTATATCGTCCTGTACATGTCGTTCTGTGTGATCTGTCCTCTATATACTCCTGTACATGTGTCCTGTGTGATCTGTCCTCTCGATACTCCTATACGTGTCGTCCTGTGTGATTTGTCCTCTATATAGTCTTGTACATGTCGTCCTGTGATCTGTCCTCTAAATACTCCTGTACATGTGTCCTGTGTGATCCCTGTCCTCTATATACTCCTGTACATGTCGTGCTGTGTGATCTGTCCTCTATATAGTCCTGGACGCGTGTCCTTTGTGATCTGTCCTCTATATAGTCCTGTACATGTCGTCCTGTGATCTGTCCTCTATATATTCCTGAAAATGTCGTCCTGTGTGATTTGTCCTATATATAGTCTTGTACATGTCGTCCTGTGATCTGTCCTCTATTTACTCCTGTACATGTCCTGTGTGATCTGTCCTCTATATACTCCTGTACATGTCGTGCTGTGTGATCTGTCCTCTATATAGTCCTGGACGCGTGTCCTTTGTGATCTGTCCTCTATATAGTCCTGTACATGTCGTCCTGTGATCTGTCCTCTATATATTCCTGTACATGTCGTCCTGTGATCTGTCTCTATATAGTCCTGTACATGTCGTCCTGTGTGATCTGTCCTCTATATACTCCTGTACATGTGTCCTGTGTGATCTGTCCTCTATATACTCCTGTACATGTGTCCTGTGTGATCTGTCCTCTATATCGTCCTGTACATGTCGTTCTGTGTGATCTGTCCTCTATATACTCCTGTACATGTGTCCTGTGTGATCTGTCCTCTCGATACTCCTATACGTGTCGTCCTGTGTGATTTGTCCTCTATATAGTCTTGTACATGTCGTCCTGTGATCTGTCCTCTAAATACTCCTGTACATGTGTCCTGTGTGATCTCTGTCCTCTATATACTCCTGTACATGTCGTGCTGTGTGATCTGTCCTCTATATAGTCCTGGACGCGTGTCCTTTGTGATCTGTCCTCTATATAGTCCTGTACATGTCGTCCTGTGTGATCTGTCCTCTATATAGTCCTGTACATGTCGTGCTGTGTGATCTGTCCTCTATATAGTCCTGTACATGTCGTCCTGTGTGATCTCTCCTCTATATATTCCTGTACATGTCGTCCTGTGTGATCTGTCCTCTATATAGTCCTGTACATGTCGTCCTTTGTGATCTGTCCTCTATATACTCCTGTACATGTCGTCCTGTGTGATCTGTCCTCTATATAGTCCTGTACATGTCGTTCTGTGATCTGTCCTCTATATATTCCTGAAAATGTCGTCCTGTGTGATTTGTCCTCTATATAGTCTTGTACATGTCGTCCTGTGATCTGTCCTCTATATACTCCTGTACATGTCGTGCTGTGTGATCTGTCCTCTATATAGTCCTGGACGCGTGTCCTTTGTGATCTGTCCTCTATATAGTCCTGTACATGTCGTCCTGTGATCTGTCCTCTATATATTCCTGAAAATGTCGTCCTGTGTGATCTGTTCTCTATATACTCCTGTACATGTGTCCTGTGTGATCTGTCCTCTATATAGTCCTGTACATGTCGTCCTGTGTGATCTGTCCTCTATATAGTCCTGTACATGTCGTCCTGTGTGATCTGTCCTCTATATAGTCCTGTACATGTCGTCCGCTGCGATCTGTCCTCTATATAGTCCTGTACATGTCGTCCTGTGATCTGTCTCTATATAGTCCTGTACATGTCGTCCTGTGTGATCTGTCCTCTATATACTCCTGTACATGTGTCCTGTGTGATCTGTCCTCTATATAGTCCTGTACATGTACCGTAGTAATGTA